>NW_021835251.1:5000-42274 GCF_006345805.1 Octopus sinensis | reverse complement strand
TTGTTGTTGTTCTTGTTGCTAACGCTGCTGCTGTTGTTGCTGTTGCTCACGTTGTTGTTTAGCCCAAGGTCAATCCTGATTGAGCAGAGACCCGATCAAAAGTCATGCACTGGAGGCAGTCCATGACAAAAGTAGTAGTAGTAGTAGTAGTAGTAGTGGTAGCAGCAGCAGCAGCAGTAGTAGTAGTAGTAGTAGTAGCAGCAGTAGCAGCAGCAGCAGCAGTAGCAGCAGCAGTAGTAGTAGTAGTAGTAGTAGTAGTAGTTAGTAGTAGTAGTAGTAGTAGCAGCAGCAGCAGCAGCAGCAGTAGTTGATGGTGGCGGTGGTAGTGAGTGGGCTCGTTTAGCCCAAGGTCACTCCTTCTTCAGTCACAGGATCGAAAAGATTGGAAGGGAAGACCATACAAGACGCCAGAAACGGTTGTCTTTCTTGTTGCTATTTCGGTTCCGATCACCTTTAGCCAAGAAGACCGATTAACGGAATGCATTCCAGTTGCTTTCCCACCGTTTCGTGTTTGTTTGTTGTTTTCTTTCATACGTGGTCATCCTATGTTTTCGTATTTCGTATTTCGTGTTGATTACGTTTTATGACGTCCTGTACCCATATATACATATGTATATACATATATATGCAAGTATGTACATATATGTATATATACATGCATATATATTATTTATATTATAGGCGCAGGAGTGCAGTGTGACAAGTAGTTTGCTTACCAACCACATGGCTCCGGGTTCAGTCCCACTGCGTGGCACCTTAAGTAGAAGTGTCTTCTACTATAGCCTCTGGCCGACCAAAGCCTTGTGAGTGGATTTGGTAGTCGGAAACTGAAAGAAACCCTGTCGTGTATATGTATATATGTATATATATATATATATATTATATATATATATATATGTGTGTGTGTGTGTGTGTGTGTGTGTGTTGTATTTATGTGTCTGTGCTTGTCCCCCAACATCGCTTGACAAACGATGCTGATGTGTTTACGTCTCCGTAACTTAGTGGTTCAGCAAAAGAACCGATAAAATATGTACTAGGCTTACAAAGAATAAATCCTGGGGTCGATTTGTTCGACTAATGGCGGTGCTCCAGCATGGCCATAGTCAAATGACTAAAAGAAGTAAACAAGTAAAAGAGTATAGATAGATACACACACACACACACACACACACACGCATACACACATACATATATATATATATTGTATAGGTGAACAAGCCGCCTTTAAGAATTCGCAAACAACAGGAAACTCGGAGTGACGACCGAATCAAATATAAATAAAGAAATAGACGAATACATAAATGTATGTATTTATAAACTTGGAGGCTTTCCAGAGTATTCCTTCGTTCCGTTTTGCCAACGCCAATTGGGTCCCTCAACACTTAGGCATAGCCATCTACGTATTCTTGAACGTACGCATACACGTATACATATATGCGTGAGGACATTCATATACGCCAGTGTGTGTGTGTGTGTGTGTGTGTGTGTGTGTTGTGTGTGTTTGTTTGCTTGTCTGTTTGGCTGGTTTGTCTGTCGGTTGTTTGTTTGGCAGTAATAATAACGGTTAAATATGTATATATTTCTGACTATATGATAGTAGATCACGTCAATATTTTCATTTCTCTAATCTAGCTATCATTGGCAATATGTTCCTATCATACATACCTGTGGCTTTTATCTACCTTACTGCTCCCATGCTCTCTCTTTCTCACACTCCTCTCCGACTTTCTCTCTCTCTCTCTCTCTCTCTCTGTCTCTCTCTCTCTCATCATCTTACTGTAATACCCTCTCTCCGCAACTGGTGCTTCATGTATGTGTACGCGTGTCTGTATGTGCATGGAGATGTATGTATGCGCGCATGTGTATGAGTGTTTATGCGTGTTTGTGTGTGTATGTGTGTGTGTATGTGTGTATGTGTGTGTGTGTTGATGTCAGGATATCGTTATCGTAATCTTTATCTCTGGTAAATAGAGGCATGCGTAATAATAAACATATACACATACACATGTGTATGTATATATTTGCTATGGGTGTGTACGTGCGTGTGTTTGTTCCATGTGTTTGTATGTGTGTATGTGTGTGTGCGTGTGTGCGTGCGTGTGTGTGTGTGTGTGTGTGTGTGTGTGTGTGTGTTTTGGAGTAAATACATATATCCGTAGGAATTTATTAGCGAAATTCTATGTCCGCGCACACTTACACATAGGCAGATCATATATGCATCCATCCATATACCCACTATCACACACACACACTCACACACACACATACACACACATGTATGTATATATATATATATATATATATATGTGTGTGTGTGTGTGTGTGTGCATATGTAAATATATATATATAGATAGATATAGATATATTCATATACATACATATATATATGTATATGTGTATGTATATGCTATACAATTATATATATATATATATATATATATATATATATAATATATATATATATGAATATGTATATGTAGTATATATATATATATTATATATATATAAATATAATATATATATATAGATATATAGAGAGAGAGAGAGAGAGAGAGAGACGGTGAGGTGTGTGAGAAAGAGAAAGAGAGAGAGGTGGGGAGAGAACAATCCACAGAGAAAGGTGAATGAAGAGAAAGTGCATCAGAAATTTGAGTTCAAATTTAGATCCAGGTATTATTTCTGCTCCTCTCTAGCTCACCTACCTACTTCAGTGCTCCGCAACTGGTATGCCGCGGCTCACTAATGTCCCACCGTGTAACCTGAATTTAATTTTTCTCCCAATATTTTTAGTTCATGTGTGCCGCCGAATTTATTAAAAGAACATAAGTGTACCGCGAGTGCATAACAAGGTTGCGGAGCACTGATCTAGGACAGTGCATCCATCACGTATTCTGACATTCTGAAATTCTGGCATTCGTACAGTCAATCCCTTATTCGCCCATTCGCTTCAATACCGTGTTGAGTATTCTCTTTGAGAATTCTTATGTTACTCAATAGGCGTCTGAATCTGTAATATACCCAATTTTTCTGCCATCTTTTACTTCAGTTAAAGCTTGAATCAACGCAAGAGACGTTTATATGTGGTTGCTCTTCCTGCCAGAAACAGCAGATAAATATTTTCTGTATCACACACTTACCGTCTAAGTAAATATTAGGTAAAATGTAGTCGTAAATATATTGGTTTTTAATCTCAGGAGATGACAGTAACGTTTGAAATGACTGAAAATGGTACATGAAATGACTTTGAACATGGGTGACTTGAAGCTGAGCAGCAATAACAACAACAGCAACAGCAGCCGTTCAAGAATTTGTACCTGGAGATCTCCATTTCCAGTGACTTCGAGGGCCAACTCCCAGTGGTGTCGGGCGTCAACGAAGAGCCCTTGACTACAAGACGACCAAAGTTTTTTTTCCCCAAGATCTGGGGTCACCTGCCCCTAAGCCCTAGACCATCACCTAATCACCCTTACACGTCTTGTTGCTTAACAACAACAACAACAACAACAACAACACCACAACAGCAGCAAGGGTGATAGTGCACTCAACTATTTTCTTCTCGTTACCCGCCATTTCATATCGATGCACTAAACATTATTCCAGTCCTTGCTGCTCAGTGTTGTCTACCCTTGCAACACTCACCTTTCCAACATACTGCTTCCTCTTCAAAATACTAGAGCAACTTGATGGCGTTCAAGCATATAACTTTTGCATGATGGCAAAACTTGGATATCGGGAAATTGCTTTACGATATTCCACCGGGGTCAACTTTTCGTTTCATCTTTTCGGTGTTGATAAAACAAAGTACCCGTCAAAACTTGAAGTCGATGTAATTGATTTTCCACTGACTGGAACAAGAAAAAGATATATAAAAATAATAATAAACGATAACACTACATGTAGATTTGATATTGTATACATTCGATGTGTATTGGTTACTGGATAGTGTCAAGTAGATATAATATTATATTCAAAGATTGCTTGAATCGATGTTCAACTGCTAAAATCGTTTCCGTTTTAGATACAGGCGATCAAAAATCTCTTTTGGTGTAAACATTTCTCATAAACTTTAAATAGTTTTGGGGTTTTATTTAACATCAGTGACTCAGATCGCACCAAGCATCCATTCTACTATTGATACCTCAAACATATTTGAGTACCGTTGATTTATTTTATTTTTTATTTAGTTATGCATATATATTTTTTGCAGAGTGTAGTTTTATGCAATGATCTCTGACGACCATCATTTTTTAACCTGAGTAGTATATTTTCTGGTTACATATCCCTTATTACATGCCCCATCATAGCATATATACATGATATATATATATATATATATATATATAATATATATATACATATTGTGTGTTACATATAGTATATATATATATATATATATATATATATAGGATGAATTTGATCAGATTAAATGCTTAAATAGTCTTGACTATTAACTCTGCCATGAAGGGAAGCTATTGAGCCGGCGGATTTCCAAGATATAGCCCCCGCCCCAAATCATCACAGATCCTCCTACATGTTTAACAGTTGGAAGAAGGCAGTCTGGATCAAATGCTTCTTTTGAGTGTCTCCACACGTATACTCGGCCAGTGGTCGGAAATAAGGTAAGGGATAACTCGTCCGAGTAAATAACATTCTTTCACTGTTCCAGGGACCAAATCTGTAGGTTTTAACTCCACTCTAAACGCTTTACAACGTTTGTTTTTGAAAGTAGTGGTTTTCTCATTGCAGCCCTGACGTGAAATCCGGCTTTGTGCAGCTCCCGGCGAACAGTTTTATGTAAACTGGGTTCTCGAGGTAGTCATTAAGCTCTGCAGTAATTTTGGGGGTCACTATACTTTTGTGATCCTTTCTAAAAATTCGTGTAAGAGTCCGACGGTCCCTATCTGAAAGTTTTGGTTTTCTTCCGGAGTTTTGTTTCGACGAGGAGGTTTTTACCCTCTTTATCAAAGGCTGTCATTACTTTCGAGACAGTACTTCTCGATACACCAAACATTTCGACTGTTTTCGTTACGCTAGAGCCTACCATACGAGCACCAACAATTTGACAGCTCTGAAAGTCCGATATATCTGTCATTTTAATGAATTTTAACTACCTTTTTCTGATGATATCTGAAAAGAAACAGGAATTTTAGCAAAACATATTAAGCAACACTAATAATAAATCAAAAACATAAAAATAAACAAGCTTTTGACGGTTTTATAGATATTTCAAAATGATGATGCTATGATGCTAGGTGTTCCCATTATTTTCTCCAACCCCTGTATATATATATTTCTGTAATTAGGTACTAATTTTCGTATCATTTCACTGATGAAGGCACATTATTTTATTACTAAGCCAGAAACCGTCTATCTGGGATTAACCATTTTGCAAATTTCTTTGTTCATTTATCATTTCACTCACTGGGGTTTGGTCGGCCCGAGGCTATAGATGAAGACACTTGCCCAAGGTGCTACGCAGTAGGACCGAACCCACTATATATACATACACATACATACATGCATTAATATACCAATTACACACACGCGCATACGTATATACACGTATATACATCTAAATATATAGAAGCCGAAATGTGCTATATATGCGAAATACACCTTAAATACAAATGTACTCTGTAAAATATTTACACCTGTTGATATTATACGCTTTACCTGTTTATTTCAGTAAAAGATATAAAGAAACAGAAAAACAGAAAAAAAAGATTCCAAGAACGACAGTCAAGAGAAGGAATATATATATAAGTATATGATGTGGTTTCAGAATCAGGTTTGACTGCCATTTCTGGCATGGTGGTACCTTTCAGTACTCTTAATTCTAATAATATTTATCGTATTATATATCTAAAATAATTATTACCTATACGGTTTTTTTCCATGCTGTTCACTTGGTAAAATCGTTAGTTTAAATAATGGACTTATCGTCATTATGCATACATACATACCTACATATATATATATATATACAGACACACATGCGCGCGCACACACACATACACACTCAGAAAGAGGAGCGAGAAAAGAGTGGTGCCTCTAACATAAAAATATCTATGTATGTATTATGAATTTGTGTGCGCGCGTATATGTGTGTGTGTGTGTGTGTGTGTGTGTGTGTGTGTGTGTGTGTGTGTGTGTGTGTGTGTGTGTGTGTGTGTGTGTGTGTGTGTGTGTGTGTGTCAGTGAGTGAGTGACTCTGTGTGTGTGTGTAAAAGCCACTGATCCGAGATTGAAGACGAAGTTCACCTCCGTTTGAGAATCCTTTCTTCACGGGACGTCATTAGAAACCTAGCAGTAATAGCGACGACGACGACGATAAATACGACGACGTGGAACGACGATGATGATTATGATTACGATTGTGATTGTGTTGTAGGATGGGATGGGATGGGATTGGTAAGGGTCTTTACAAAATGCGAGTAATTGTTGAAGCAATGTATATCTCAAGTGCGACTAAAGGAGCTACATTCAGCAAGCTTTTCGGGCGATAGGCAACGCGCACACGTCAGCTATGTACGATACCGTGTTTGATATGTAGTTAGTGTTTAGTTTTCTGTATCTTTTACGTCTAACACTCAGCCCATCATATTCAGATGTGTGATCAGATAAGACGAAACCCCCACTTAGCATTGTCAATGTGTGTGGCATGTTCTGCTCTGTTCAGTTCTTACGCCTCTCCCACTCTTGACCCCCCTTCCCTTTCACACACTCTGTTAATTCTCTTGTGTTCTTTCTCGAGATCACAAGAGTTATTCCTTCTCTTGACTGTCGTTCTTGGAATCTTTTTTTCTGTTTTTCTGTTTCTTTATATCTTTTACTGAAATAAACAGGTAAAGCGTATAATATCAACAGGTGTAAATATTTTACAGAGTACATTTGTATTTAAGGTGTATTTCGCATATATAGCACATTTCGGCTTCTATATATTTAGATGTATATACGTATGCGCGTGTGTGTAATGGGTATATTAATGCATGTATGTATGTGTATGTATATATAGTGGGTTCGGTCCTACTGCGTAGCACCTTGGGCAAGTGTCTTCATCTATAGCCTCGGGCCGACCAAACCCCAGTGAGTGGATTTGGTAGACAGAAACTGAAAGAAGCCCGTGGTATATATGTGTGTATATACAGTGGGGGGAAATAAATATTCGTACCTGTCAAAATTATTTATTTATTTAATTTCTAATGAACATAAAAGGGATATACCAATACTATATTTGCATACAGATGCATAAACTAAGAATATGTAAAAGAAACTAATAAATTATAGTAACTAAGGAATTTATATACAATCATAAATATTTATGGGTGAAAATAGTATTCGTACAGAATAAATTTATGATTTTCTATGCCACAAGATACTGTTAAAATAATTTTTTTTACTAGAACTTTCTCGTGTCTGTGTGTGTGTATTTGTGTGCTTGTTTCTGTGTTTGTTCACCTCACCGTCGCTTGACAACCGATGTTGTGTATTTATGTCTCCGTATCTTAGCGGTTCGGCAAAAGAGCCCGATAGAATAAGTACCAAGCTTACAAAGAATAAATCCTGGGGTGAATTTTTCCGACTAAAAGGCGGTGCTCCAGCACGGCCGCAGTCAAATGACTGAAACAAGTAAAAGAACATACATACATGCATGCATCCATGCATCCATACATACATACATACATACATACATACATACATGCATATATATATATATATATTATATATATATATATATATATATATATAATATATATATTATATATATATATATATAACGGGAAGCTTTATGAAAATAGACAAAAGACGAAGGCAGATGGAAAACAACGAACAATTGTATTAGTATGGCGCTCAGGAAATATAAATAAAACAAGTCTTTAACGTTTCGAGCCTACGCTCTTCAACAGAAAGATACACAGAGAGAAAAAAAACACAGAAAGAAGGAAAGAAAAAAAATGCGTGCAGTAGCTAACGAATCAACATGGCGATCTGATTTCGGCCAGAGGTCAAAGATCAAACATGAGACGCGAGAGCGAAATAAGGGGAGATAATAGGGTTGATAATAGGGTGGATAATAGGGTTGAAGGACCAGCTAATAGTGCGTAGGAGGGGTCTGGACGTGTGTATGTATAGGGTTGGTGTATGTATTAGTATGTATAAGGGTGTCTGTGTATATATATATATATATATATATATATATATATATATATGTATGTATCGATCTCAGTGGAATTCGAACTCAGGGCGATAAGACGGACGAAATGCCGTTAAAACTTTTGTCTGGCGTACTGAAGATTCTACCAGCCAATCACCGTTGTTATCTTTGTCATAATGATGTAGTTATCTCTAAGCTATTGCTGACTGGGTATACCTGCCATCGAAGGTATTATCACTGTGACCACCACGAAGTTTGTTGGGCTTTCTGTTTTTCAGTCAAAATGTATCAAAGAGTACATTATCGGGAGAGTCAATTAATACTAGACAGAGTATCATTTGAGGGAAAATTGGTTGTGATCGAGCGATCGAAGAGGCTCACCTTAAGTTGTTTTTATCAGATGCGAATTCTTAGCCAACAATTTATATATCACTAAAGATCTCTGATGATATTTATGTACTGAAAGATCAAATCTGACTTTGTCAGGTCCTCAACAAATGTGGAAACGTTCTTTCTGCAACAAAAAGAAATTAGAAGAATTGTGTGCAAAAGCTTGAACTGCATATCATCATGTAATTGGGCATTGTACACACACACACACACACACACTCTCTCTCCTTTTTCTCTCTCTCTCCCTCTCTCTCTTTCCTTTTTCTCTCTTTCTCTCTCTCTCTCTCTCTCTCTCTCTCTCTCTCTCTCTCTCTCTCTCTCAAGCATTTACACAGACTCTCCCGACGAAAGATTTGCGGTTTATTTTAACTCAAAATCTATGTATTCACAAGTCTTTAAGTGTTAACTTTATTCTTGTACACAGACATTAATTGGAGTATGACAAACCTTTTACAATCCTGCGATGTTAAATTTTCAAGGAGCCAAATCTGATAACAAATAAAAATGGTTTTTGGAAAGGATGCTAACCCTTGATTGTCAATGTTTACTGAAACACTAAATAGAGCGTCGAACAAAATATATGTAACCTTCAGCTACGGCTTTATACGTTCTAAGTTCAAATCACACCAAAGTGATCTTTGCGTTTCACCTTTCCATGCCAGTTAAGTTAGAAGCAGACTTAATATCCCCGTAACTTAGTGGTTCGGCAAACGATAAAGATAGAATAAGTACAAGACTTTAAAAAAATAAAAGTGCTGGTTTCGATTCATTGGTCTGAAATTCTTCAAGGTGGTGCCCCAGCATGGCCACAGTTTCATGACCAAAGCAGGTTAGTGATAAAAGATGGAAGATTCTTATAAAATTGATTTAAGTAGATTTATTATAAAAGACAAAAAGGCAGCGAGCGGGGACACTCGTCAGATGGTCTGAAAAAATACCCAGCGACATTTTTTCTTTTTACATTCTGAGTGAAAACACTGCCGAGGTAAACTTAGCCGTTTATTCTTTCGGGATCGATAAAGTATAGTACGATTCAAATACTGAGGTTGAAAACAATGCTGGACTTGTACACAAATCAGAAACAACTATAACAGAAGACTAATACTTCAAATAGTTTTTTTTACTGGGAATGAGAAGTTTCGGCGTAGCCGTTTCGGTGCCACTTATTTGAGTCGCTGATCCGACGGTGATTTAGTTGACATCAGACGTTTTCAAGCTTCATATTAATGTGTCTCTCACTTTCTCTTTCTCTCTCTCTCTCTCTCTCTCTCTCTCTCTCTCTCACTCTCATACATACTCTCTCAACCTATCTCTGGCTCTCACTTGCTCTCTTTCTGTCTGTCTGTCTGTCTGTCTGTCTCTGTCTCTCTCTCTGTCTCTCTCTCTCTCTCTCTCTCTCTCTCTCTCTCTCTTTTGTGTGTAAGAAGAAGAGAGTACTTATGTCAACCGTGTTCAATTTGTAAATTATTCTGTCTCTCTGTCAGTCTGATACACTACCTTCATACTGGTCAAAACGGATTAGTATCCCTCTGTTGTACATACATTAATGTCATATCGCCTGAAGAAATGACTCTGTGAAGATAATCAACCCGATGTCCACGGATACTATGGACTGCACTATAATCATCCAGAAATATGGACTATGATCATAAGAGACGTGTGATTAGTGGAAACGTGCATAACGATGCATTAAATATTTATAAATTCCAGCTAAGGATTATATATATATTATATATAATATATATTATATATATTATACATATACATATATGCTTGTGTGTGTATCTAAGTATATATAAATATGTAAAATTTCAAGTATATTTATATATATGCATAAATATGTATGTGTGTCTGTATGCGTATGTATGTATATATGATATACACACAAATACTCTCACATACATACATATACACACACATACACAATACATACATATATACACACATAAACAGACTTAGAAATATGTTTGTTTTCAAGCGAAAAGATGTTCACATCTGCCTATTAAAACATTGTGGGACAGTGAGCTACAAGCATGTATATTAGTCTACGTGAAGATGTGTGTACACACATATTGTGGGCTGTACACACATGTATATGAAATTGCATGTATACGTGTGTGTGTGTGCGAGAGGGAGTGTGTGCTAATGTGAGAACGTTTCAGATGTATATTCGGTTTGTTTTATGTTGATAAATGTGAGTGTATGTGCGTGTGCATGTGTGCGTGTGTGTGTGTGTTCGTGTGTGTGTACTGCGTGTATGTGTATATGCACGTGTGTGTGTGTACCTGTGTGTGCGTGCAGGTGTGTGTGTGTACCTGTGTGTGCGTGCAGGTGTGTGTTCGTGCGTGCGTGTGTGTTCATGTGTGTGTGTGTGTGTATGTGTGTGTGTGCATGTGAGTGCATGTGCGTGCGTATGTGTGTGTGCATGTGCGTACGTGTGTGTGTGCCTGTGTGTGTGTATGCATGTGCGTGCATGTGCGTGTGTGTGTGTGTATTCGTACATGTGTGTGTGTGTGTGTATTCGTACATGTGTGTGTGTTTATGCGTGTGTGTGTACGTGTGCGTGTGCGTGTATGCACGTGTGTGTGTGTTTGCTTGTGTGTGTGCGTGTGTGTTTGTGTTTGTGCGCGTGTGCGTGTCTGTGTGTTTGTGTATGTGCACGTGCGTGCGCGCGTGTGTGTGTGCGTGAGTGTGTGTGTGTGTGTTCGTGCGTGTGTGCGTGTGTGTATGTGTGTGTGCGTGTGTGTATGTGTGTGTGTGTTTCTGTGTACGTGTTTTGAGAGGTGTAAATTAAACACATCCGTGTTTGTGCTATGCGTGCGTACATGACTATAAATTCTCCTTGGTCCTTAACTTCCAGCAGAGCGATGAACCTTGTCACATCTTTACACGATATCTCTGGCTTACTGCGGAAGTCGCATTCCGCCAACATATCATCTCTGTTGACCAATCAGAGATGCATGTTCTCTTCACCCATCTTGTTATATTGTTTATTGTATGATTTCAATCCGAATAACTGCCTGAGAAAACAGATGTATTAACGCACGCGTTAACTTTCTGGTTCAGGTAATTAGTTTCAGATGAGTGATGGAAATTTTCTATACTTTACCACGGGCATTGAGTACTTTTTCTAGTATTCGTAGAATTCTGCATAGGAGTTTGATCATAATAGACAGACACTGTGTGGAAGCACGTCGAGTATGTGTGCGTGTGTGTGTTGTGTGTTGTGTGTGTGTGTGTGTGTGTGTGTGTGTGTGTGTATTGTGTTTGTCCTTTATCTCCAGCTCCTGACATCTGGTGTCGGTTTGCTTACAGATCCGTAACTTAGTGGTTCGACAAAAAAGGCCCATTTGAATAAGCACTAGAGTTTGAAATTAGTACTTGGGTCGATTTATTTAAGAAAGTTTTTCAAAACGGTGCTTCAATCAACCAACCGACCAACCAGCCAACCAGCCAACACGTTTGTTGGCTGTTATTTTTATATTAAAGCTCACTGAATTAAAGATGGGTTGGTCCCGACTGGATATCTTCGATCATAGTCCTGTTCGATTGGGCTTTCGTGAGGGCTGTACAACAACAACAACAACAACAACAAAATATATTTAATACGACCGATTTTCTCTAGAATTAGGAAGCAGGCATTGTGAAATAGCAGCAACATGTCGGGAAGAAGAAGAGTTTTCACTTAGATTATAATACAGGATCTTTCGTAAATATCTGGTGCTGGGGTCGGGGTGGGGTGGGGTGGTGGACTTCGATATTGCTGACATCTCTTCTCTTTTACCTGCTGCAATACAATGAAGGCTGTTGTTGTTGGTGGTGGTGTTGTTTGAGATAGTAGTGGTGATGGTTGTAGTTGTGGTCGTGGTCATGGTAGTGGTGGTAGTAGTGCTGGTGGTGGTGGTGGTGGTGGCGTTTGAGATAGTAGTGGTGATGGTGGTGGCAATTATTGTAGTTGTGGTGGTGATGGTTGTGGTTGTGGTGATGGTCATGGTTTTGGTGATGCCCAAATCAAACAATTCTTTTTTTTTTTGGCAGCCATTTCTCCGCTCATTTTTTTTCACTGTCCTTCTTTTTTTTTATTTTCAGTCATATTGCCTCTGAGACATAACGAAGACTAGATTCATATCGAAGTCAATTTTAATATTGGATTTACAAGGGCCCAATCAGTGGTTCCCAACAGAAGTTAATTTGACAGTTGGAGGTCCATGTAAAATTGCTTTAAGATCTATCTGCCATCGGTTCAGGCGTAGTTGTGTGGTAAGAAGATTGCTTCCCAACCACATGGTTCCACGTTCAGTCCCATAGCGTAGGATCATCGGTAAGTGTGTTCTACTATAGGCTCAGGACGACCAAAGCCTTGTGAGTGGATTTGGTAAAAAGAAGCCCGTTGTGTGTGTGTGTGTGTATAGAGAGCTTATGAGAGGTAATGGTGCCAATAAGATCCGAAGGTAATGCTGCCATATTCACGCAAACAACGCCTGGTTCCTAATTCTAGAGAAAATCGGTCGCATTAAATATATGTTGTTGTTGTTGTTGTTGTTTTTGTCCAGCCCTCACGAAAGCCTAATCGAACAGATCTATGATCGAAGACATCCAGTCGTGACCAACCCATCTTTTATTCAGAGAACTTTATATAAAAATGAAGCCAACAGAAGTGTTGGTTGGTTGGCTGGTTGACTGGCTGGTTGGTAGGTTGGCTGGTTGTTTGTCGGTTGGTCGGCTGGTTGGCTGGTTGGCTGGTTGGTCGGTGGATCGGCTGGTTGGTTGGTTTGTCGGTTGGTTGGCTGGTTGGTTGGTTGGTCGTGGGTCGACTGGCTGGTTGGTTGGTCAGTGGGTCGGCTGGTTGGTTGGTTTGTCGGTTGGTTGGCTGGTTGGATGGTTTGTCGGTTGGTCGGTGGGTCGGCTGGTTGGTTGGTTGATCGGTTGGTCGGTGGGACGGTGGGAAAAATAATGAAAATCAATTGATATTAGGTTACCCGCGTACGCGCGTTTCGGAATTAGATCGGTATAAAGAATAAATAATTATACCTTACCCGACCATTTTCGGCTCATCAGCGTGGGATTCCTCAAATATTAATTATTAAATATTAAATTCGAAGGCACTGGAGAATATCTCTTCACCTAATATGATCAGAGAGATCATATTCAGTGCTAGTGCCGCCATTTTGCCTGCGTGGACTGTTTTAAAGTACTTTGGTTTTTCTGGGGGCCCCTTTTAAAATAGAAGGAATAGCTAAGATTTTTTGACTGCTATTTCTAAACTTCGGTATGTGGTGAAGCAAATCTTTGCTGAACCCTAGTTACAAAGTATATATAATTACAAAGTACCGGGTTCAGTCCCACTGCGTGGCACTTTGGGCAAGTGTCTTCTATTATAGCCTCAGGCTGATCAAAGTCTTGTGAGTGGGTGGATTTGGTAGACGGAAACTGAAAGAAGCCCGTCGCGTATATGTGTGTGTGTGTGCGCGCGTGTGTCTGTGTGGCCACAATCAAATGACTGAAACAAGTAAAAGAATATAAGAATATATATATTATAATATATATATATATATAATATATATATATATATATATATATATATATAGAGAGAGAGAGAGAGAGAGAGCGAGAGAGAGAGAGAGACAGACAGACAGACAGAGACAGACAGACAGAGACAGACGACATACACACACGCACACACAGAGGTTTCATTTCAGTACATACACATACGCATACACACACAATAGTGGTGGGGAAAAAAATTCAAAACCGCCCCAAGAAATCATGTTCTGAATGACTGAGAGACAAACAGACAGACAGATAAACATGTCTGTCTGTCTGACAAGCTGACTGACTGACACAATGTTCTTGTCAGATCTCTATCTTTACGTCTTGACTCTAGAATGTTCTCTATCTTTCTACTCCCCCCCCCCCAGTTTTTCTTTCTCTTGTTCCCATCGCCAATGTTCCACCGATCTCAGTTCGCTCTAATTTTCCCGAAGCGACCAATTCTCAAACACTAATTAAGGCTACCAATAATAATAACAACAATGAAAATAATAATAATAATAATAATAATAATAATAATAATAATAATAATAATAATAATAATAATAATAATAATGATAGTAATAATAATAATAATAATAATAATAATAATAATAATAATAATAATAATAATAATAATAACAATAATCGGAAGTGTTATCTTGTACATTGTTTTGTCTTGGTATAAAAGATGGGCTACAACAAATATTCTGCTCAATACCACAGATTTGCTTGTCAGTTGTTTGACCTTAACCAGTTGAGCATGTCCTTTAGTGGCTGATGATATGTGCATCTCTGATCACGAGCAGAAGTAGTGGGGGTGCATCATAGCCATGTGTTGAGAGGGATTCTTTGGGGTTTGAATAATTCACCTCTGGAAACATGGGTGTTTCGTTCAACATCCTTTAACAAACCTCATTCAGGGACCTTTTGAGCAGGATAGGTTACTCGACCACAAGAAAATTATAACTGGGCCCCCACCTGCAAAGTCATGTTCTGTTTATCTTGATATGAGATCACCATGTTGCGCACATGTGGTTGTAATGCATGTACTCAGTGTACCCTTATCAGATGGGGTATTCATGATGGGTATACTGGGCTTCATATATTTTGCCCCAGTGTCACTTTGATGGCATGCACTGCTCTCTCACTCAATAATAATAATAATAATAATAATAATAATAATAATAATAATAATAATGATAATAATAATAATAATGATAATAATAATGATGATGATGATAGTGATGATGATGATGATGATGATGATGATAATGATAATAATAATAATAATAATAATAATAATAATAATAGTAATAATAATAATAATAATAATAACAAAACAATAAATATATCTAAAATATATTAGCTAACCTTTTTGTTCGTCCTGTTACTTTTCTCTTTCCCTCTTCTCTCTCTCTCTCTTTCTCCCTCTCTCCCTCTCTCTCTCTCTCTCTCTCTCTCTCTCGCTTCTTTCATCATCTTGGTGTACTTTCAGATATAACGTCACACACTTCATTCTTATCTTGTGTAGCTCCCCTTATTGGAACTGACGAGAGATTTCGTAATCTGGGGCAAACTAACCTCATAGCTAACACGCATGACGTCCAAAAAACAATCGTTGGTCTCCTGCCCGATACATCAATCTTCTACAGTAGCACTGCCAGACCGAACTCTCTCTCTCTCTCTCTCTCTCTCTCTCACTCACACTCCCTCTCTCTCTGTCTCTCCCTCCCTCTCTATCTATCGTTCTAAGTCATATTCTCTCTCTGCTTCTATCCATCTCTGTATCTCACTAATTCTTTCTCGCTCTACTTCTATTTCACCTTCCTCGTTTCCCCACCTCTCTCTCTCTCTCTCTCATCCGTAGCATCGACTTCACAGAATACCTCTGCAGTAATGCATTCTGTCTGAATAGTTATATATATATATATATATATCAATAGGTAGATAGATACATAGATAGATATACAAAATATGGGGGTTTACTTCACAGGTGATCTAAACGATTAGGGACGCTAGGTAAGTAGTGTAACGGATTACTAGACTCCAAGGTTATAGCCGAGACGGTAGTTATGGAGTCATTGCAGATTTCAAATTTATATACGAACATACATACATACATACATGCATCCATACACACACACGCACGCACACCACACACACACACACACACATATATATATATATATTATGTATATTATATTTATATATATCGAAATCTGCAATGGCTCCATAACCATATATATATATATATATATATATATATAATATTATATTAGATATATATATATATATATATATATATATACATATATATATATATATATATACACACCACACATACACACACACACACGCGCAAACGCACACTCACACGCATAAATGCAGAAATATGCACATAAAAGTCAGAGTATAGCGGATATATAATATATATATATAAAACGGGCCTCTTCCAGTTTCCGTCTACCAAATCCACTCAAAAGGCTTTGGTATATTATATTATATTATTTTATATTACATTATATTATATCATATTGTAATATATTCTCTTACGTCTAAAAAACCAACCGAACTACGAACTAGCAACACACACAATTTGTGTGTGCGTGTTCGATGTTGTTTATATCCCTCGTGCTGCTTCTAATTCATAAATAAATCTTTTCTGTACCATGAAATGTTGTAGCATGCAAGCAGTTGGTTTTTAAAGCATTTAGCATACAGGCATAGTGGTTAATATAGCTTGCAGCAAGCCTTGTTGGGTACGCAGCATTGAAAAGTCCCAACAATGATGAGACATCGATGTGTGTCCTTCTGAGAAGAGACCTGACGTGAGTTGTCTCGCTTGTCTATGACTTACTTTCAGGTGTTTTTAATACCAGGTGCATTGAGAATATTTTCGCTTACACCTAAAATGCAGCCGTCACAATACACACAGATTGTGCAAGCACACACATACACACACATGCACAAACCTCGTGCATACACAGATACGCACAATTGACGCACACACACGCACAATTGACAGACAACTGAAGGTAAATGAAATAATAAAAATTTTTAAATCTAAAAAAATGAGAAGTAAAAAATAAATTTTCAAAAATTGAATAAATAAATAAATAAAATAAAATGAAATAATATAGATAAAATAAAACATATAAATAAAAATGAAAATAAAATAAAATAAAAGCTAATAGAAGATATATATATATATATTAGAGAGAGAGAGAGGGGGCGGACGGGGAGACAGAGAGAGACACATACAGAAGATAGATGAAAGGAAAAGAAAAGACAATCAACTAGGGTGGTGAGGAAGCTACTTATTATTTATTTATCATCATTATCATCATCATCGTCATCATCATTATTTTTATTATTATTATTATTATTATTATTATTATTATCATTATTATTATTATTATTATTATTATTATTATTATCATCATCATAATCATTATTATTAATTTTATCATTATTAATATTATTATTATTATTATTATTATTATTATTATTATTATTATTATTATTCATAGAGTCTGAGAAATACAACGAGAGCATTGTTTGCTCGAAAAGAATTGGGTGGATTTTATAAAACACGCATAAATAAATTCCTCCAAGGCTAACAATTGATGTTTGAGATTAGTCCAAACAATACTTACAGATTCCACAATCACTATTGTGTCGAATATCACTACGTCTAACCTTATAGGTAATCAGGAAATTTCTTTACACGAGTAGTTATGTATAGTTCCAATTAGAAACGGGATAATAGATACATTCCTTAAGTGCCGTAATGGTTGTATAAAATAAATAGCTAGGTTGATGCAGTGCATTAGTTTTCTATCCAATGTCGAGAGTTATTATTTTAATAGATAAAAAATATGTGGTTCATATACATCTTGATTATCGTATTCCTTAATTTCAATTTTAAATTTCCAATCCTGTCTCGTATAATGCGGAGATAATTACCTTCCTTATATTAACGGCCACAACCAGAGGGCGTCACCATTTATATCCTTTTAATTTTCTCTTTCGATCTTTCGATTGTTGGACTGTGGCCATGCTGGAGCGTTACCTTGTAGAGTCTAGTTGAACAAATTGACCACAGCATTTATTATCTTTTGCCGAGCTGCAAGGTTACGGAGACAGAAACAAATCTTAAGTGATTGACACAATGTGGAGTACAAAGACAACTGCGCGCACATACAAACATATACACACAAACATATACACGGGAACAAATGCATAAAAGTATGCATGTATGTGTGTGAGGGTGTGTGTGCATTACACACGGGCATTGCAATGAATATCTGCCATAAGAAGAGAAACCGGTTTGTAATTATGCTCTTTGAAATATTCAATTATGTTTTTTGTACTTTTAGTGTACTTTTCTATTATTTATGCGCCCTTTTCAAGTTTAGCCAGGCTCATGGGCCGATTTCCCGTTTTTCTGTGGGATATGTGTTCCCCCCAGCTGGATGGGACACCAGTTCATCGCAGTGTTACTCAAGAAACAGGAAGACAGAGTGAGAGAAAGTTGGGGCGAAAGAGTACAACAGGAGTCGCCACCACCCCCTGCCAGAGCCTCGTGGAGCTTTTAGGTATTTTTGCTCAATAAATACAAACAACGCCCGGTCTGGGAAACGAAACCCCCATCCTCCGACCGCGAGTCCGCTGCCCTAACCACTAGGCCATTGCGCCTCCACATTTATGTACTTTAGTGTCTTTAATAATGTATTCCGAAGCGATTAGAATGCAAAAATGTTCACAGGGATACGTATTCTTGAAATGGTTTAATTGTAGCATAATATATTGGATATGATACGATATCTAAATATGCAAATAGCATACTTTGATATAATCTGATTGTGAAAATCTGTTTTTAATATGTATTAAATTATTTCAATCAAATTATTTTGATTGAAATAATATACTTTCGAATTAATTAACTGCGATGTAAAAGGAAGCGCGCATTTTCTTCCTTATATTATTTCCCCCCATATCTCCCGACTTGTGTGGGATATTTCTAACATTTTCTACACACACTCGCACTCTCACACGCACATATGTATATACACATATATATGTATGTGTATATATGTATACATTTATATATATATATAAATGCACGTTTCCCTTTCTTTCTCTCTCTATGAAAATATATATATATAATATATATATATATATATATAATATATATATCTATATATATATATACTTACATACATATACATATATATAGGTGTGTGTGTGTGATGTATATATATGTGTATGGGTGTTTTCTCATGTCTCAGTGTGCACGTGTTATATACGTTATATACAATATAATTTCCAAGTTGTTGGTTCACTCCATCAATCCTAATGCACACACACACGCACTTCCATGTGTGTTGTGTAAATGTATTTGTATAGTGGGATGTTGTGTGTGCGTGCGTGTGTGTATGTGTTTGTGTATGTGTGTATGCGAGCGTATAAACACTGTTGTAAATGTTTGTACTAATGCAATTCAAATATTCATCTTATGAGTGTTTAATGGGCTATATATTTACATGCCGGCATACAGACATGTATACACACAAGCAACACACAAATACACGCACGCCCCGCACACGCACGCACACGCAATATAAGACAGATGCACACCACGCTCACATACTCATGCATCATACATACATACATAATACATATGAGTGCATGGGTGTGTATATATGTGTATACATATAAGTATCATACTATGTGACATACTGAGTATATCTCAGCTTATATACGAAGGAATTAACATGTATCTGTATTGTATATGTGTATATATATTATAATATATTATATATATTATATATATATATATATATATATATATATGTGTGTGTGTGTGTGTGTGTATGTATATATATGTGTATGGGTGTGTTTCTCATGTCTCAGTGTGCACGTGTATATACGTATATACAATATACATTCCAAGTTGTTGGTTCACTCCATCAATCCTACATGCACACACACACGCACTTCCATGTGTGTGTGTGTAAATGTATTTGTATAGTGGGATGTATGTGTGTGCGTGCGTGTGTGTATGTGTTCGTGTATGTGTGTATGCGAGCGTATAAACACTGTTGTAAATGTTTGTACTAATGCAATTCAAATATTCATCTTATGAGTGTTTTATATGGCTATATATTTACATGCCGGCATACAGACATGTATACACACAAGCAACACACAAATACACGCACGCACGCACACGCACGCACACGCACATATAAGACAGATGCACACCCACGCTCACATACTCATGCATCATACATACATACATAATACATATGAGTGCATGGGTGTGTATATATGTGTATACATATAAGTATCATACTATGTGACATACTGAGTATATCTCAGCTTATATACGAAGAAATTAACATGTATCTGTATATGTATATGTGTATATTATTATATATATATATATATATATTATATATATATATATATATTATATATATGTGTGTGTGTGTGTGGTGTATACACATACACATACATTACATACCCAACAGGTATGTTATGCATAAATATATATGTATAGTATATATATGTATATGTATATATACGTATTATATATATTATATATTATATATATATATATATTATATATATATATATATATATATATATATACATATATATATATATGTATATATACACACACACACCACACATATATATATATATATATATACATGCACACACGCACACATACATTCATCATTGTTACTTCAGTTTCTACATCTTATTAACACGGAGAGGGTCAGAAGAAAAAAAAAAGCAAGTATGTTTCCCCTGGGGCCAACCTGAGGCTTGAAGCCCCAACAGGGTTACTGGCGTCAATCAGCAAATTAACTTGCATATATTTACACATGTTCTGCCCCGTCATCACTACCCCCTGCTGATCACGCCTTCCTCTTTACATGTAATCGTACCCTTGTATCCGCCCCTGCAGTTTTATAAACCAAATCGTGAGTCAAAGAGAGACCCTGACACGGTCGCTCATATCGCCCTGCAAGAAATAGTAGCTAAATTATTCTCAAGTTACAGATTGCTTTATTTAAAAATGAGGAGAATGCATTGGAAATAATGAAGTTCTTGTTAGATGGGATGGTCAAGACTGGAACCATTTTCTTTTTTGTTATATGTCTATCATATAGTTCAATAAGGACTGTTACGGAGCTGAAGTATGACATCAGTACGATATAGCAATCCAGCATTACACTCCTCAGTAAATATTTAAATTCATATCAATGTTCCGCCCACTGTATTGTAATTGACACCACCACGACCACCACCACCACACTCCCTCACTACCACTGGTACCATCACCACCATCGTCGTCACCAGTAGCACTACCAACATCACCGTCGGTGTCACCACCACGACCACCACCACAACTAACACATTCACCACCACCACCACTATCACATTTACCATCACCACCACCATCATCGCCACTGTCGTTTCTACTTCAGCAATGCTCACAGCACTTCCTATAAACTTTTTTTTGTAACAGACTGTCGTAAGCCTCAACTAAAAAAACTGAGAAAAACGCTGTTCAGAATGCGTTATCTCGGCAAGGAACGAAGTTAGGAAGCAGGTTTTGGTCTTAAAATGACCGTGAAGATCACCTCTAATCGTTCCACATATGCATCTGAATGATGAAACAATGACTGCGTCTTTCTCATTTTTTAGAATACACCAGTACTACGAAATGGTGTATCGCATTGCATATTTTAGCCATAATACCTAGAAAAAACATACAGAGACCCCACCAAAGGTATTGTTTGTGTTTTGATATACCAAGGTAAGTATCTTCAAGAGGTATGTAAGGTAAGATATTAAGATAATAGCCCATTGCCGTTACGATGGTAACGAGGAATATTAGAAAATGAGCCATAACACCTCGAAAACGGTATAGAAATAACACCAGAGTTATTGATTGAGCGTCTGTGCTTACGATGGTGTGTTACTAAAAACTCTCTGGTCCGAGTTTGGGTGAGCGATCGTTGCGTCAATAGCGTCGAGGTACAATTATATGTTTTTGCAGCCGGATTTTCGACCTTATTGCAAGCCTCACCTTTTCTTCCACTCAGCCTTTTCGGATTCCCGACGTAGAGACAAGAAAATTAATACTTCCAAATAAGGCGGCGAATTGGCAGAATTCTTCGCACGTCGGACAAAATAATTAGCAGAATTTCCTCTGGGTTTACGCTCTGTGTTTCCGCCGACGTCGATTTTGCATTTCCTCCTTTCGAGGTCGATAAAATAAATATCA
This sequence comes from Octopus sinensis, assembly GCF_006345805.1. Lineage (NCBI taxonomy): Eukaryota > Metazoa > Mollusca > Cephalopoda > Octopoda > Octopodidae > Octopus > Octopus sinensis. Next base: position 19,892 of record NW_021835251.1, on the reverse strand, counting down.
GCTGGGGTCAATGTAATCGATTTACCACCCAACCCCGCTCAAAATTGCTGGTGTTGTGCCAAAATTTGAAGCAATTATTAATGCTTCCCGCTAGATATTTCTCCGGGTGCTGACGCCTAATTTAAGATTCCTCTTTCTGCTTCGTTTATAGATTCCAAATTCTATCCTACATTCTATCTCTTTCAACTGTCAGCCAGCATTTTATCTTTAAGGTACAGCTAAACCCCTTACTTTATCCTTCGGGTGTTATTAGCTCATCAATCATATGAACTCTTAAGTGTGGCTAAGTTTCTAATTGTACCTCTACTGTATACTTCAACTCTATAATTGACTGACTGATCTACCTATCTATCTACTTGTCCGTCTGTTTGTCTATCTATCTCTTTATCTGTCTATCTCTGTGTATCTATCTATCTACCTGTCTGCCTGTCTACACACACACACACACACACACACACACACACACACACACACCACACATATATATATACACACATATATACATATAAATGTATATATGTATATATACATATATATTTAAACATAATGTATAGGGTAATAATAAATTATTATTACCAGTGGCCTAGCACAAAAAACCAATTAGTCATTAGACTATATATTATTCATATAGAAATACAATAAGAGGCTTCCAAATAGGAAAGCGTTGTGCTAGAAAGAGCAGTAGAAATCTCAAAAACCACAAAAAAGGATAAATTCTCGAAAGGAATGAAAAATAGAAATGTTTACCATCTCAACTTTACCATCTCCTTTTTGTGGTTTTTGAGATTTCTACTGCTCTCTCTAGCACAACGATTTCCTATTTGGAAGCCTCTTATTGTATATACATACATACATACATACATACATACATACATACATACATACATACATATATATATATATATGCAAATGCGATTCAGTTGAATTAGGTTCTTAAGGTATTATCCGCACAGCCCAAAGTAAGGTGAATAAAATCAAAATAAAGAACAGGATATCAAGAAGTGATGCAATACGACCGTTTCAAGCAGCTATATTTAATTGAACAATGCAATAATTACATCAATTTAAATGCAATGCCACCGCATTTAAATTGTGGTGCTGCAGTGGAGCTGCATTTAAATTTATGTAATGATTGAATTGTTCAATAAAATGGATTCGCTTGAAACGGTCGTACTGCTTCACTACTTGATATCCTGTTGCATTTTTATATATATATACATCTGTAATATCGTTCAACCTCCTAACTTAACCTCTCAAAATGTTTACTTTCGTCTAGATTACAGCTTGATTGTTTGATTTCGGCATTATTAATGGTGTATGTTACTCAAATTCATATATTCCTCGTGTTGAGCACAATCCCTGCTATACTTATACAGTTCAACTGAAAATTCCAAATGTAATTCTGGAATAAAACTCAATCTCACTTCTATCAGTTGTGTAAATTGGTAAATTTGAATTCGGGAATTCTTGCTTTCATAGAACAATACGTTATAAACCAAGGCATTTCACATCTATATTAATCTATGCACTCGGTAATAAAGTTGTAGTCCGAGCTATATTCCAGAAACAGGTATTGATTTGAGTTTTACCCACAATAATTAATATAACGTCTTTACAAATCCACACAAGAAGGATTAGTGCAGGTATGAGAGTGTAATCTTAATTCTTCCGCACACGCGCACACACACCACACACACACACACACACAAGCACGCGCGCATACATGTATGCAACGCTTTCACACACGCGTGTGCATGTACGCACGCACACACAAACCTCGTACACATATATTGAGACCCATGAGCCAAAAGAATATTGGTGGAATTTAAAGATTTAAACAGCCACAAGGTTAAAACACAACCGGTGCGATATTGCGATATTGCTGTGTGGAACCACAAAGAAAAGATGTGTTCTGTTATGAAAATCAGCTGCTCTCTGCACGCGAACGTGGTTAGAAAAATACAAAAGAGGATATCTATGCACCATTAATAAGGAGTTTGCAAATCCATAACACAAGATGCATTTTTAGTTCTATACCGATTATTAATGGGGCAACAGGATACAAACTAACCTGTCTGAAGCAAAGTATGGCTGAGCTTCTTATTCTTAAGGAGAAAAACTCAAATCCTTAATCATGCCCTTCAAATGAATAAATATTTAGAAAAATAAGAATCTGCAAGACCTTCTTAAGATTTTAAAGGAAGATGAAGAAAACAAGGTTATTTCCTTCATAACTACGCTGCTAAGTAGGTGGCCAGTCAAAATTTAGATTAAATTAAAAATAGAAAGGAAAGAACATACATACCTACCTACAGACATACATACGTACATAAACACATATGTGCGTACATACATTCATATATGTACATTCATACGTACATACATTGAAATTTTAATTACGCAAATTGTGATTTTAAACAAGAGAGTTTCGTCTCATTTTCAGAGAATAGGAAAATTAAATACTATCAGTGTGATACTTTCTGCAGAAATCATGAATTATCAAGCGGATTTCAACTGGTGATAATAGAACTTTTCATCACTATAAAATTAAATGTTTATTTCAGCTTGCAAAAGCAAAATTTAATTGATATCTGATATTGCTATTAAATATCCGAGACATTGTAATCATTATTTACAGCGCAAACTGGAAGGTTTGCGATGGTTTATAGCAAACAAACATATCTCACTTGAGATGGCGATGGTAACAATATTCTACAGAGTATTTCTTGGTGTATGATATCGATATATATATGTGTGTATATATATAATATCTGAATTTTGTGCACGTATGCTTGCATGTGTGCATATATATGTATATATATGTATACATAGATAGATGTGTGTATATGCATATATATGTATATGTATATATATATTATATATATATATATACACCACAACATACACACACACGTATATGCATGTATATATATATATATATATATATATATATATATATATATATATATATATAATGGAAGCGCAATAGTGCAGTGGTTAGGGCAGCGGACTCGCGGTCGTAGGATTGCGGTTTCGATTCACAGACCGAGCGTTGTGTGTGTTTATTGAGCGAAAATACCTAAAAGCTCCACGAGGCTCCGGCAGGGGGTGGTGATCCCTGCTGTACTCTTTCACTCTTTCTTCTGTTGGCCTGCTCGCTTAGCCAGCGGGGTGGCGTCATTCGAAGGCTAAAACAATGCGAACGCATTGTGACCAGCGATGTGTATCAACATCTGATACCCTGGTCGGTCACGGTGATCACGGTGATATATATATATATATATATATATATATATACGAGCAAAACGCCCCCTCCCCCCGTCCAATGGACGGTGGTGAGTTGTCAAACATTTAACCAAATTTTCTCCAAACAACTTGTCCGACCGTCCCATTTTGTGGCATTATTTCAAGCCAGCCGGCATTTTTTGCGCAAACCGCACGTGCATTTTTCTGGCATACACGTAGTATCGATCACAACAGTTGATGTATTTGCGCGTACAAATGCACGTTCCCACGGCTTTATCGATCGCATTCTCTCCTGGAATCGATTTTTGTAATTTTTTTCAAGACTTATACACGCCCTGATACCGTCGGTATCTACATATCAAATTTGCTCGCAATCGGATGGAGGATGCCTGAGACACACAGACAGACAGAACGGATTTTATATAATATATATCGAGAGAGATATATATACGTATATATATTATACATGTGTATAGGTATGTGTACATACGCACACATATATCCATGTTTATTCATGTATATATGTATATATATATATATATATAGCATGACCTCAAGCTAGAGCCCCAGACGTATAAGAGATATGAGTGTAGGGCCAATAAAAGCTGCTCAGCTCTCCGAGATGTCTTACTTGTCGCATACGTTGTAGTTGTTGTTGTTGATGCTGCTGCTGATGCTGCTGCTGCTGATGATGATGATGTCGACGACGATCATCATCATCATCATCATCGTCACGATTATGTTTGGCCCTAGATCATATCTGATCGAGTAGGTTTACACGGTCAAAATTGCCTCAGCAGCACCTGTTACCACTTCGTCCTTCCGTCCTTTGTTCCTTCCTTCCTTCTTTCCTTCCTTCCTTCCTCCGAGCCGGCCCTGCTTCTAAGGATATGTTCTTCTCTTTTTGAGTTGTATATTGAACGAAATTTGGCTGCTGTTTCTACCTGGATCGAAATAAGATCCATATCTTTCCAACCGGCAGGTAAGATCTAAGCAATTAGGAGACCGGAGTTGGGAACACTCGCCTAGCTTTCTTCCAAGATTAAATTTCCAAAGAGTTAATATTACAGCTGGTTATCAGTTCCCCTGACCGAACTGTTGGCATATACTTGACAGAGTCTATCAATGTGTTTAGAGTAAGATGCATCTGTATAGAAATGGCTACGCCCAGGTCGTAATCATATTCAGCATTTTGAATTGTTTAACTGTTTGGAGTAAGACTTTATATACATACATCCAATTATATACATATGTCCATGTGTGCATGTGTGAGTACACACACACACACACACACACACACACACATATATATATATTATATACATACACTCATGCATACATACCCCACTATGACCACAACCTTAGGGTTGAAACATATAAAAGAATATATTGTGTGTGTATATATATATATATATACATATATGTACATATATATATATATATATATATGTGTGGGTGTGTGTATATATATATACATACATACACACATACATACATACATACATACATACATACAAACATACATACACACACATACATACATACATACACATACATACATACATACATACATACATACATACATACATACATACATACATACATATGCCAGCATTGCCATAGCCTCACGGCTGAAGCATATAATAGTATAAAGACTATATATTTTGTATATATATATATATATATATCGCGGAAAAAATCATATGGTTCAATTGAATTTTTCATCTAATATATTACTTTTATAAAGCACTAGCAGTATCGCCCGGCGTTGCTCGGGTTTGTTTCGACCCGCTGGAATTGGAATTTTTGAAAAGTAAAAATTTTGCATTATGTAGCTTGTTATTCTCTTCAAGTGAACATTTTTCTGGTTGAAATACACCGAAAAGTGGCGACACAGAAGTGAAAAAATCGTAAAAAAATAGGGATTTTCATAGTAAAAAGCACCTTTTTGATGTAAATAATTTTTGGTGTTAACGTGGTCCGATTTGAATTTTATCTTCTACGGAAGGAAGAGCAACCCTTCTTCTATCATACTCTCAATTTTGGTCAACTTGCGCCGCAGGGTCTCGGAGGAGATAGTGTTAGTTGAAGGTTACCAAACCTGGCGCACACAGACAACATCAGCTTTATATATAGAGAGATAACACACACACATTAATACATATACATACACACACACACACACACACATGAATGTATGGATGTATGTATGTATATATGTACATCTGTTCACTTCTTGCCATATTTTTATCCTTCACTTCCTACACACACACACACACACACACACACACACTCACTCACACACACACACACACACACACACACACACACCTTCTTAGTTTACAATTTCTTTCTTTCAACAATTGACAACTGAAGTACGCTCGCAAATTAATACTACCAAAACTTAGCGACAGAAAGTAAATTAAAAACCAATTTTAATTTATAAAATATAGAATGGAATGTACTTCGAAAAATCCTAGGTAAATTCCAATTGAAGAAATAGTGTGAGGAGTAAATCGTTATGTATTTATTTGTTTCTGTTTCCTGTGTATTTTTTTTGAGTAGTGGTTGAAGGTACACTTGCAAAGAGAAAGTAGGAGAAAGTGTGGTAATAGAAGGAGTGAAGCAGTTGAAATTAGAGAGGCAAATCGTAAAATATTTAGTTTTCTCGAATTTTTGCTTAATTGGGGGTCAAATTGAAAAAAACTTTATATGCCATGACCCAATCGAATCTACTTCGGAAAATCATTGGTAAATTCCAATTGAAGAAATTCTATATTGTACAATTGTATTAAAAACAAACTATGTGAGAGGCAGAGAAAATTTGCCTTTTATCATAAGAGATGCAAAAATTTATGAAACATTTCCAAGAATTGGAAAATTTGGGAGCCATTGACGAAAAAGAACAGACGGCCATGCTCCATCAGATTTGACATTGGGCAAAGCAACAATATCAACTTTGCTTTTAGGAATCACTGAAACATCATTCATAGCGAAATTCTAAAAGACGAACCTATTTATTGCTCAGAGTTATTTCCTAGTATTGGGTTGGTGCATAATTATTGCGGCTTGATTTAAACAAATTTTATTCAACAAAAACATCTTTAAATGACGATCTGACCATCTGCCAAGCAAATGGGAAGCAGCAATTGAAGTAGATGGTGAATATGCTCCGGAATGATAATCCAAATATGTTTTTGTTTCATGTTGTTATTGTTTTTGTTGAATAAAATTTGTGGAAAACAAGCCGCAATGATTATGCACCCACCCAATAAATCATACAATGTCAATATACCCCGAAATAAAGTTTAGGTCATAATGTACGTCTTACATGAGCATTTCCATTATGTGTTCGTTCTAAAACAATAAATGGACAGTTAAAGAGATATATTGGTAAATACACAAAGAAAAATATAAAGAACTGACTTAAGAAGAAACCAACAATAATAAACCATTCCAAAGATTATGACTCATCTTTTGTTGTCGTCGTTGTTGTAGTACTTGCGTAGAACTTGTTCCTGTTTCATTTTTTTCTTATCTTGTTTTTACTTAACTTGTTTCTTGTAGGAAACCAAGTCTGTGCTGGTGCATAGCTTCAAACTTTATGTAGCCGTGTCATTGGCACACATTTGACTCTCTAAGGGAAGAAGAAGAAGCTAAACTGTGTTCTGTCAAACTGTGTGCAATACTTAATATGTCAACGTGTTTAACACTTAATTGTGTAGCGGCTTTTAATAAACAATAACCACACAGAACAAGCTTGTGGGCAGCCAACACCTAGAATATGTATTATATACAAAAAAAAAAAACGTCACTTGCAGAAGATCTGATTTCAGGCAATGACGTAGAGTTGAAGCCAAAAAAAATGTGATAAATAGAATAAAATAACAAATAGAAAGCAGATAAACAAAAGGGGAAAATAAAACAGGCACAGCTTTGCAGGAACTATACATAAATGATTGCATGAATAGAGTGAGTACCATTATTTTCAGTGAGACGCGATGGAATTGTGGATTGTTGTGTGACCCCATTGCTATCATCATCGTCATCTTTGTCGTCATCATCATTATCAACATCATCATCATCATCATCATTATCAACATCATCCTCTTCACCATCGTCGTCGTCGTTGGCGTTGAAGTCTTCGTCATGATCACCAACACCACCAACACCACCAACAACATCAGCACCACCGCCAACACCACCACCACTGCCAACACCACCACCAACAACACTACCACTACCATCACCACCACCACCACCATCATCCTCATTATCATCCTCATCATCATCATTATCATCCTCGTCCTCCTCATCATCATCATCGGCATAATCATAATTTTCGGAGTTTCCATGTGGTTTTCCCTCACTTGCTTGAAATAGCATCCAAATTCTTGTTCAGATCCAATATCTTACATGCTGAAAAGTGTATTCACACAATATACTGCGTCTAAAAACGTAAAACGAGACGGTTACAACTGAAACGCCTTTCACTATGCGCATTTCTTGTATATGACTGACACTAAGCGTGACAGTAACAATAAACAACAAACCGCCACTACTATACCACCACCACAAATATAATCATCATCATCATCGTCGACAACATTCTCATCAGTTTCCTTGTGGCCCTCGACATTATTGCTGCCATCGTCGACGTCGTTTTGTTTGTCGTTATCGCCGTCAAAAGGTGTCATATTCGTAACCGAAGAATACAGAATGCGTATTCCAGAACAAGTACAGCAATTAATCCCTGTTCATAATTACCTACCATTAAACAGATAAGAAGAGGAGTGTGTTAGAAACATCGGTTAATAAAAAAAAAAGAAACTGAATGAAGATCGGCACCAATAAATGTAGGACGTGTTTGTAGCGATCGGGTCATTCAATTCGAATAGCGAGATTAAGAACACCGTTATGTTTACAGGAACCAGATATGGCATGAGACGTTTTGGCACAGCCGTTTTGGACCTGATTATTTGACGCCGCTGATTTCGACGCTGACTTATTTGACATCAGGAATTTCGTTCCTAGATCCTTTTGGCACCATGAAATGTTGTTTCGATTCTAGTTCACGACAAACTTGTAACTACAGTAATTAAACTCTTTGTTTACTAAACTTGATAAATCATGGGAAGCAGGATGCTGAATTGGATGCAGGAAGCGCTGGTGCTGCCAAAGTAATGCTCCAGCTCTGGCATTCGATTCCCAGAAGAGGAAAGGTTAGGTAAAAAAAAAAAAGCCAAGCTTGTTATTTTCCATTTTTGTTTTGGTTCCTATCCTTACCCGTGGTGATGAATATTGGGTAATAGCAGAAAAAGTACGATCGCGAATACAAGCGACCTAAATAACGTTCATCCGAAGGATTTCTGAAGTAACGTTATTCGATAGTGTGCGTTGCTTGAAGATCAGAGTGTCTCCAGGTTGAGCCTCTACTTCTCTGCATTGAGAGATCACATCTCTGATACTACGAACATGTGATTAGAATGTCGCAGGAAAGAATCGTAAGACGGATTGCCCAAGCTGAGCCAACTGCCAGAAGACCTAAGACGTAGACCAAGTATGAGATGGTTGGATAATAACTAAAATTTTAATTCAATTTTAATTATTGGGGATCCAACCTGAAAGTGTAATAACGGTTGCTTCTCACAGGGATTTATGGAAGAGGTGTATGAGAACTCTGCTCTCACGATCCATCAAGGTATAGTGATGGGCAAAGAGAGATAGTTTGAAACCATGGAGTTCTATAATTAGAGAAATTATGAAGCCATATGAATGAAAAGTTCATTAACTGTAAAAATTAATTGTCTCTAATTTTGACACACGAAGTGGCTTTGTGGTAAGAAGTTTGCTTTCCTACCACATGGTTCCAGGTTCAGTCCCACTGCGTCGCACCTTGGGCAAGAGTCTTCCACTATAGCCTCGGGCCAACCAAAGCCTTGTGAGTGGATTTGAAAGACGGAGACTGAAAGAAGCCAGTCGTATCTATCTATCTATCTATCTATATATATATATATAATTGATATAGGATAAAAAATTTTTCGGGAAAAAATTTTTATCAATGGCCAGCATATCAAAAAATGCCTTTAAAGGTAAAATTTATACATAATTTACAAGATAAGGGCAGAAGAAAAATTCTAATGCCAGATACGCCGAAACAAAAAATTGTCGATAACCATTAAATTTATGTGTCTCGAAACAAACCGATAGAAATCTCTAAAAAATTCGTTATTACCGTATTGGTCCAATTTCGGGGTTAATTCACAAGAAATTCTCCCCTCTTCAGCGGCAAATACGCGAGATATAAATGAAATACTTACTCATACCCATGGAAGAAGCAAGCACCAAGTCCCGAGCAGACTTAAGTACCCCAGGTGTCTCGGGGTGCGCCGAAGATTTTTCTATTTTGGATATATTTGGGGTACTTAAGTCTGCTCGGGACTTGGTGCTTGCTTCTTCCATGGGTATGAGTAAGTATTTCATTTATATCTCGCGTATTTGCCGCTGAAGAGGGGAAAATTTCTTGTGAATTAACCCCGAAATTAGACCAATACGGTAATAACGAATTTTTTAGAGATTTCTATCGGTTTGTTTCGAGACACATAAATTTAATGGTTATCGACAATTTTTTGTTTCGGCGTATCTGGCATTAGAATTTTTCTTCTGCCCTTATCTTGTAAATTATCTATCTTTCTCTCTCTCTTTCTATATATATATATATATATAGAGAGAGAGAGAGAGAGAGAATGTACACATCTATGTGTGTGTGTATGTGCGTGCGTGCGTGCGTGCGTGCGTGTGTGATTGTGGTCTTTGTTTGTCCCCAATAACTGTTTGACAAACGGTGTTGACGTGTTTACATTCCTGTAACTTAGCGGTTCAGTTAAGTACCAGTCTTTAAAACATAAATATTAAGGCCGATTCCTTCGATTGAAATTCGTCATGGTGGCGCTCCCGTATGGCCGCAGTTTACTGGCTAAAACAAGCAAATGGATATGCACATATATATATATATATATATATGCACGTATACGTAATCTGATCAATAAGTATCCGGACTAATGATGCCGCATGGCACAGATTGATCTTGAACTCTGCTATGTATGCGCACAAGCTTTAAACTTCTAGCTCACTTCTGGTGTTTACAGCAGTGCTTCGAAGGAAGGTGTGTAGCATGTGATCGTCGCATTGACCATGGCAGAAAGAGTTGAGCAGAGAATCTGCATCAAATATTGCCAGAAGCTTGGCGATACCTGCTGAGAAGCCTATGCAAATTTTTCAAAAAGTTTCCATCGTTCCAGACACAACCAAGGAGATCTTGTGCAACTGAAACCTAAATGTCTTTTTGGTCAGCTGAAAGCAGTTTTGGTTCAAACATGGCAGGCATGTGTCTCATACCCAAATCATCAATGATAATCTGCACATCTGATAACTCATGGATTGTGATTCGATGATTTCCTCTCACAACTGCACAACTGCGATGTTTTTCTCAGTTCTGCTGGTTGCGGGTCTCCCAAAACGTTCGTCAGTATCGACATTTTTCGGCCATCTTGGAAACATCTGAACCACTTTAACACTTGTGTAAGGCTCATACACTTCTCTCTATTCTATAAGAGAATGTAGGCCTCCGAGCAGTGATCGCTATGACACCTTTCTCTATCATGGTCAATGTGATGATCACACGCTACACACCTTCCTTCCAAGCACTACTGCAAACAGCGGAAGTGAGCTAAAACGTTAAAAATTTGTGCGTGTGCACAGCAGAGTTTAAGGTCAATTAGTGACAAGTGGCTTTACTCTGTGTGCTTTAGCTTCGTTACTATGGAAACGGTCTGGATACTTATTGATCAGACCTCGTATATAGGACTGCAGCTGGAAGTGCTCAGGTGGAATCCAGGTGAAAGGAGAAATAAATTGAAAGGTATAATGAATATACATTCAAATCGGGCAAACCAACTTTATATCATTCCCAAATTATCAAAAATCGAATACAAATATATATTAAAACAATACGGCACCCAATGGTAAAACCCAACAGTATAAAATATACACATATACACGAATAAAAGGGGATAAAACCTAAAAGGGTAATGCGAGCGAAGTCGAATGAGGACAAATGTATGGAATAAATCCGTGCATAATAAAGGCGACTAAAAATTTAAGGCAATGGGGCGAAAATAATATAAATATAAATATAAAAAATAAAGTATAAGGAAACCAGAACAGAGTCCATTTAAGCCCGTCTCTACGATCGTTTCAAAGGATACTGCTTCACATTGTTAATGTACAATCCATTAAGGAAATTCAACGGCAACACCTTTTCATATATATATATGTATGTGTGTGTGTGTGTGTGTGTATGTGTGTGTGTGTGTGAGTGTGTGTGACTGTGTGTGAGGGAATGTGTGTGTGTGTGTGCATGTATATATATATATATATATATATAAATTTTGAAGTTAGAGGAAGTCGGTTACATAGACCGCGCAATACTCCACAGGTAGCTATTTTACCGATTTCAAAGGAATTAAAAGCAAATTTGATCTCGGGAGAATTTGAACTCCGAACGTAATGAGGCAAACGAAATTAAAAAAAAAATAATAAAGCAGATACCCCAAAGAATTTTCTCTGGGATCGGTTACGGTTCCACCAACTGGCTACCATAATTAACTGTCGTAATTAATGTGTGTTTTTAGCTCCGGAAATGAACTGTAGGAATCATGAACCTTTTTTTGAAGTACGGTTATTATGAGGGTAAAATCATGAAGGATCATTAATAGCTGAATTAATTCAGAATAGAAATAATATATATATATTAACTGGCATTATGGAGCTTAATGAAGTTTATAAAATTATTAAAATTACGAATCTTTTATATTTTACTTGTTTCAATCACTAAACTGCGACCATGCTTGAGCACCGCTTTAAAGATTCGCCTAGTGCTTATTTTTTCTTTTAAGCCTGGTACATATTCTATCGGTTTCGTTTGCCGAGCCACTAAGTTACGGAGACGTAAAGCACACCAACACTCGTTGTCAAGCGATGGAGTGTTGAAAAATACAATAAAGAGACAAATACACATTCACATATATACGTATATAAGACGGACTTCACATAGTTTCCTTCTACCAAATTCGTTCACAAGGCTTTGATTGGCCCATAGCTGCAGTAGAAGACATTTGCATAAGATTCTGTGCACTGGGATTGAACCCATATTACATAATTACAAAGAAGACTTCTTAAGCACACAGCAATGTCTACGCTTACCAGAATTATTTCATTTGTTTGTTGTATATTTTATCTTATCGTGAATTCAGTCACTGGCATCGCTTTTCGAGCCGAGAGTTAATTGTAAGTAAAACGCCACCGCAGACATGCATCATGCATCATGCAAAATCGAATATTATTAGTATGTCACTAACGGTTAGGGAATACCCGTCGCCATTCACTATTGTTCTTGTACACGCATTGGAGCAATATTCAATTAACTACGAAATGCAACCACTACAGATGCGACTACAAATATTCCTTACTAACAATATATATTCAACACATATTCAGTATATATTCAAAGCCAGTGAACAGCGATGACGAAACCGGTATGACTTTTTATATTGACTCATGATAATGATTTTTATACTTCTTAATCCCACCTCAAAACATTTATTTGTATGTATATATCTTTGTTTTTATAAAAAAAGGCATTACTTTTATACCTAGTGTGCATTTTCTTTGTTTCTTTTTATTATTCCCCTATTTATACCACGTGTAGTCTATTTTCTTTGAAACCTGTTTCTAGTATATATATATACTAGCAGTATCGCCCGGCGTTGCTCGAGTTTGTAAGGGAAATAACTATATAAGCATTTTTAGAGAGTTATAGCCAAAAAATAGCAAAAAATGCATTAAAAATGGAAAAAAAATTATGGTAAATTTTTTTAAATCGTTGTGTCATCGTAGACATTTTTAGAGAATTACTTCCCTTATATAATAGCGAAAAAATGCATTAAAATGGAAAAAAAATATGGTAAATTATTTTTAAAATCGTAGACTCATCGTAGACGCGCGCTAATACCCAGAAGGGCTCGATATGAATCCCGACTATAAGATACCCGCTTTTGGTTACACTGCACCACAAATTGTGGGAGTAGTTAGGAATCTAAATCGTAGGAGACAGACACACAACTTCACTTTTATATATAAGATATATATATATATATATATATATATTTATATATATGTCCGACGAACGGCAACGGGAAACTCAGAGTAACAGGTTTTGTTGAATTTTCTGCTGCTTTAAATAAAGTGTATATATATATATATATATATATATATATAATATATATATATATATATATATCTATATATATATATATATATACTAGTAGGATCCGTGTAAGACAGAAATTATGATTTGCATTCTTATAGCATTCATAGTTTAGCTTTCTTCGAATATACTTGATGTTCGTCCACATTCATTTTTCTCCCTTGTCTGTCAGTGTCGTCTTTTTTTTCTTTTTATTTCATCTTCTCGCTGTTTCTCTATGATCCGTGCTCTACATCTGCGCATCCTTTCTCAGGCAGCTTCTTGCAATCCTGTATCTTGTGAATCAAACCTTATAAACAAATATAAACTTTTTAAGCGATCAGACGATAAACAATTGCACTTATGGACATGCGTTATACTGATTGCTATAAAAAATATTAGTTCAATAAAAATAACTTTTCAATAAAAAGTTCAATAAAAATAGCTTTTCACTATCAACACACCAGCCCTACCACTACCACCACTACCACCACCACTATCATCATCATCACTATAATTTTCAGTAACAAAGCTCATTTGTTCAGCTGTTTGTGTGATGATGACAATACAAACGCTATCTCCCCCACTCTCTCTCTCTCGCTTTCTCTCTCTCTCTGTATCTATCTATCTATCTATCTATCTATCTATCTATCTATCTATCTATCTATCTATCTATCTATCTATCTATCTATCTCTTTCCCTTTCTTTCTCTCCCTCCTCGCACTTTCTCACTACCACCTCTGTCCAGCTCTATCAGCCTCTTTTTAACCTCGCCACCAGATCATCACTCTTGCTAAGTATTTCTGTCTCTTCATCTTTCCAATCTCAATCTCCAATAGTGTTCTCTCCAGGCGAGACTCGCGGCCACTTTTCGGGTGCTTCCTCAGGCGGTTTGCGATCATTGTCCGTCGTCGAATCTTCCTTTCCCATTTTTGTTTATGTTGGCTGTGCACAATGGGGCAGATTTGTCACATATTGCTTGTATTATAGACATGAAATATTTGTGTTTCATGTCAATGTCTGATGTGGAGAGACATTTAAGCCAATCGTGCCTCAGAATCTATTGTATGTATGTATGTATGTATATATGTATACTGTAGGCAGGTAAAAAATATCCTAGCTGTGTCCTCTCTCTCTCTCACTCTCTCTCTCTCTTTCTCTCTCTCTCTCTCTCTTCTCTCTCTCTCTTCTCTCTCTCTCTCTCTCTCTCTCTATATATATATATATATATATATATATATATATATATATACGAAGTGAGAAAAGATTCGCGAATATATATATATATCGTGAAACTAAGAAACAACAAGGTGATTACGCGTTGTAGATGGTGATAGCTT
>NW_021835250.1:25000-30000 GCF_006345805.1 Octopus sinensis | reverse complement strand
ATGCCTGACTACAAACAATTATAAAAAACACAATAATGAAAACAGGCCCCAACATGGGAGATGGAAATGGGAAAAGCCTTTTTGCAGCGAACATAGTACACCTGCACTCAGCCGAGCCAAACCAATCGCTCCTATTTCTTTACTACCCACAAGGGGTTAAACAAAGAGGGGACAAACAAGGACAAACGGATTAAGTCGATTACATCGACCCCAGTGCGTAACTGGTACTTAATTTATCGACCCCGAAAGGATGAAAGGCAAAGTCGACCTCGGCAGAATTTGAACTCAGAACGTAACGGCAGACGAAATACCGCTAAGCATTTCGCCCGGTGTGCTAACGTTTCTGCCAGCTCGCCGCCTTCAAATCAATCCCTCCTGCCAAGCATACTGTGTGAAAACTGTTTGCTATAGTATAACGCTATTCTAGTGTCCTAGTATGGATATTTCCTTAAGGGTATTTCACCGGAGGGATACACATTTTTCTGGAAAGTTATGATTAGGCCTGAGGGAAAATGAGATGGAAAACATTGGGTTAGGGGTTCCCTTTGGCTTAAACAACAACAGAAACAAGTAACAGTTTCGTACTTACACATGCGCAGCTTCATGAGACACGATAAAAGCAGACGTTAAGCCGTCATCTTTGTTGATGGAACAGCTTCTGTGAGGTCTACACATACCAGTAACTGGAGCATAACCTAAAAAGGAAAAAAACAAATTGAAAAACAAAAGTAAAATGTGCGATATGTGTAGCATAGAAAGAGCCGAATTTGAACCTACAACCACGATTTTCATTTATCTTTTATCTTTTACTTGTTTCACTCATTAGGCGGTGGCCATACTGGAACACCACTCTGAAGAATGTTTTTAGTCCAATGAATCGATCACAGTACTTATTATTATTTTTCTTTTGCTAGGCCTGGTACTTATTCTATCGGTCTCTTTGCCGAACCGTTACGTTATAGGAGCGTAATCATTCCAACAATGGTTATCAAGCGATGGTGCAGACAACACAGACACAAAGACACAAGAAATAGATATATATATACAAGCATAAATCAAGCAATAAATATATATATATATATATAATATAGTATATATATATATATATACATATAGATATATATATATATATATAGATATATATATATAATACATATACACACACACACAATACACACACACACATACACATATATGGGTACAGACGTCACAAACAGTAAACAACATGAAATACGAAAACAAATGAGTTGAATATGCAAACAACGAGAGAACAAATGGAAAACAGGACAAGTAACATAAAGAACGACCCTTCATCAGTTGTCGGCTGTTCATCTACTCCTCATTTCGAGCATTGAACGACAATATGTGTCTTCGAAGGCGGCTGCTCCCACAAAAGTCAAAATAAAATTTGGGATTTATGGAGGGTCGAAGTTGGTAACAGAAACAGGAAAGTGGAGACATACAAGGAAACCGAACGAAAACAAACATGGAGGGTCGTTAGACCAGAACGAGGGGAAAATAGCGAACGCTGGAGAAATATTTTCTTTGACAAGAGAAAAGATAGAAGAGAGAGGAGAGAGAGAGAGAGAGAGAGAGAGTGATAGACAGGATACGTGCAGTCTTTACGGCAGCCCTGAAGGAAAAGAAAAATGTGTGTATGTATGTATGTATTTGTGCATGTGTGTGCGTGTGTGTGTGTGCGTGTGTGTGTGTGTGTGTACCTGCGACTCTAATGAAAAACGTATGCAAAAGAGACAAATAAGTGACAGCTGCTGCTGCTGCTGCTGCTGCTGCTGCTATGACTGTTGTTGCCAATAAGTAATAGGTATGTTCTTACCAGCAGGTCCAATATTTCTCTTGGTTATGAAAATTGCTAGATCGTAACTGGTGTCAGTTCCACGGTTCTCATGATATTTCTTGGTGGACCACTGACAGAAGCGGTCGAGTGTCGCCTGAGCGTTTCCCTCGCTTATGATGTCTCTAGTCTAGGGATTAAACAAAGGAAAGAACGATAAAAATGAAAGCAAAAATAACTCAGCAACGTCATTAACAGATTCAGAGCCTGAAAGGGGAAAAGAATGACAGTTTGAGAATGCTGAAAATAGAGAATATGCTGACACAGAGAATGTATGGTGGCACGTCATATGAATATCCGAATGCGTTATGTGACACTGGCTCCATATAGTCTCCTGTAACAACATAATATTCTTCTGATACTACCTTTCTGATGAATTCTTTTTTTTTGCACTGAGGAGAATGGTAATATGTAATTAAATTAATTTAATTATAATTAAAATTAGTTTAATTTTTTCCTATGTTTCTTACATGTTGGTGTTACCATTTGAAACGATCGTATGCATGGATTAAAATTTTATAAAACTTTTAACATCTCTTCTCCATCTTTAATTGTTTGTTGAGCTTATATAGGATACGTGTTCTATGAATACTCACAACACACCTTATACTTATATTATATGTGTGTGTTTCTTTGCATTTGTTCGAATTTCTTAATTTTAACGAACAGGCATTTCCCCTGTGATTATCGTTATCGAAAATTACTTAATAGAAAAAACATAAAAGTAAGCTATAGTAGAATTTTCGATACTTCAAAAGAAAAACCGAAACTTCTCACAATTAATCTAAATAGAAGTAAGCGTGGTAAATTGTTCGTGCAGAAACAATTCGCATGCCATCTAAACGACGCCGAAGCGATTATTTATGATACGAAGATCATCCCCACACATCTCGTAAGCCTCGATACCGAATGTGAACATTATGTCGAAACTGAGAAGGATACATTTAAGTTGCAGTATTTCAACGAGAATTTCTCTTTCATGTAAAGAGTTAAGAGGAGATTAATCAAACCATTCAACTATGTTTGTCTACTGAAAGAACGCAGTATATACAACATAGAGGCTCTTCGATATACGCAAGGCGTATAAAAAGGAATTAAAACTGTAGATTATGTAATTCTGACAAAGTTTTCATAGTTGTAAATCTTAATAAAACTTGAGTATTTAAAAGCAAGATCAGAGGTGTTCAATAAGTGTAAACACTTCGCGAAGTTTACTTTGACGAGTCGGAAACATAACTGATATACTACAGTTATAGTTATAGCTACATATAAAACTGTCTGTAATTATAACTATATATATATATATATATGTATGTGTGTGTGTGAGTGTGTGTATGTGTGTGTGTGTATGAATGTATATATATGTATGCATATAAAGAAAGAAGAAAAAAAAGAGAGAAAGTGAGATATTAGTAAAAGGAAAAAAAAAGCATATAAATTACCTGCCGATCCTCCAAGACAACAATTCTTTTAAGGACAACTTCAATTTTCATTCCTAAAGAACCGTGTTGGTAGACAGCGTTCATCTGAAACAGAGAATATGAAATCTCTATGTACATACATTCACACATACATGTACGCACATAGTTAGATAGGCATACAGTTACGTAGATAAATGGAAAGACTGACACGTAGATTTCGATCTGGTGGTTGGAGTAATCTACAACAGGAAGGAACTAAATCGTATAAACTGACTAAGGCTACTCTGGCATTTATCACTTTTCTACAACATGGTCTCTTCTTACAATACCCACTTCGTCAGAGAGATCGTAACGTATGGCCATATTTTAAAGTAGAAAAACTATGCGCGCGCGGCGTGTTTTCCATATCAGTTTCCCCAGCAAAGAGTCTGAGATTGCTCTGGTTGTTGATATGCTGACACGTGTATAAGCAGATTGAATGAGGGTAAAAGCATCCACTGATGTTTCTCAACAGTAAGCACTATGAATGTCCTTATGTCAGACGATTTATTTTGATATATTACGCACGCGCGCACACTCATACATACATACAAATGTGTGTATATATATATGTGCGTGTGTATAGAGCAAGAGAGAGAGAGAGAGAGAGTGAGAGAGAGGAATATTAATGCAAAAATTAGTGAAATAAGCGATAATCGACTTCTTAATATGTGTTTGTACAATATATATATATATATATATATATATATATATATAATATATATATATATATATATATATATATTATATATATATATTTATATGTATATATGCACACATACATACACACGTGCATGCGTATGAGTGTGTGATATATCAAAATAATGAATTACTTTTTTTGTGTGTATACATAAATTCAAATAAATATACACCTAAAC
The DNA here is from genome assembly GCF_006345805.1 of Octopus sinensis. Classification (NCBI taxonomy): domain Eukaryota; kingdom Metazoa; phylum Mollusca; class Cephalopoda; order Octopoda; family Octopodidae; genus Octopus; species Octopus sinensis. The sequence continues at coordinate 25,807 of NW_021835250.1, read as the reverse complement.
AACTTATAAAATGATTTGAAAAAAAGAGAGGTCTAACTAGCGTAAACGATATATTGTAACTGTGAAATTAATTGATACTGTGCTCCTTTGATGTATGATTGAGTGAGCGCTGTGTGTTTTCTAATGATAAAAACATATTTCTAAGGCAACATACAGCGTCACAAGTGTATTAACTCGAAAATATATCATGCATGATTGAGCGAATGCTGTGCGTTCGTTAATAGTTAAAAAATGTTTTTTTAGGCTACATACAGCGTCACAAGTGCTACAAATAAAAAATATATAACATGCTAAACAGCCTTGGTAAAGTATAAAATATAAAATATGATATATAAAATATGAACTGTTTATCAACTTAGATAGAAAACCGTAAATGGATACGATAACGATCATATAAAGTAAGGCTGCATGTTTAGCGAAAAACCAAAAGTGCGTGTGTGTGTGTTTCCATATTAGTGCCTCTTCATAAGATATGAATTTTCTCTGTTGATATGCTGACACGTGTGAAAGCATTGGATGAGGTAGGAAAATCTACAGAGATTTCTCGACAGTAAGCGATTTGGACGCCTTTAAGTCAGACATGTTTTCCGCAGCTGCAAATCGGGTCAGGCACCTGGAACACATTTCCAGGAGCTTAATCCCTTCTGCCTACTGGGATAAGCAGGTGTTGGACCTACCGGTTTGAAGTTTCAGAGAACAACTGAAGGACACCAAATATTACAGTTATTGTGTGGTTAAGAAGCTTGTTTCATAACTACATGGTTTGGGTTCAGTCCTACTGCGTGGCACCTCGGGCCTGTGTCTTCT
>NW_021835250.1:15000-22500 GCF_006345805.1 Octopus sinensis | reverse complement strand
GAAGAACAAAAAATAAGCGTAGACAACACATGCATATGCACAAACACAGACATTCGCACGCAATCTCACATATTGCGTACACTAACAAACGCACTCTCGGGCATACATTCTCTCCTCGGAATGCAACTTGTTAGTACGCGGTGTTGGAGGGTGGGAGTGAGCAGTGTTGTCGAGACAACTGGCTGAGAAAAAAAAAATGTTGTGATATGGCAGGGTGGATGAACAGGGTGGGTAAGTCGGCGTTGGTTTTAGTGTCTTTTTTTTCAAAGTTTTTCTTATGATTTTTCTTGATTTGACGCAGGGAAAATGAAATTTCTTCTATAAAGAATTTGGAATGCGTTGTGGAACGGTTTGAACGTCGCTTGCTCAAACATGTTAAGAAGACAGAGTTTTAAAACTATTCTTTATACTTCTTTCTCTATCACTTTTACACATCTCTTATTCCTTCACTCTCCTTCTATTTCACCCACTCACATATTAATGCATGTTTTGATGTGAAGTTATATATTAAACTATTTCGTTTTTGGATTTGGTTTGCAAGATTCTTTATATGAGTTCGTGTGTTGAAGCATATTCTATTGTGTCTGGGGAGAGTCAGTTTCTTTTTTGTGCCTTATAATGTAACACACTCACCGGTAAAATTTCCACTTATTTCTTATTTTTATTTTCCTAAAATTTTCGTTACGTCTTGCAACCTTTCCAATGTCAACGGACAGAGTCAAGACTATTGAAAAGGTTGCAAGACGCAACGAAAATTTTAGGAAAATAAAAATAAGAAATAAGTGGAAATTTTACTGGTGAGTGTGTTACATTATAAGGCACAAAAAGAAAATGACTCTCTCCAGACAATATATATTAAACAATTTACCATTAAACTGAAGAATCACTCGATACCTTTTAGTGTGTACACACACACACACATGTTGTGAAATAAATGAGAACAATTTCTAGAAGAGAGTCAAGAAGAAAACACATGACACTAGGAACTCAGATTTAAGGAATCATCCTCATAATTCTTTAAGGAATCATCCTCATAATTCTTTAAGGAATCATCCTCATAATTCTTTAAGGAATCATCCTCATAATTCTTTAAGGAATCATCCTCATAATTCTTTAAGGAATCATCCTCATAATTCTTTAAGGAATCATCCCTCATAATTCTTTAAGGAAACATCCCTCATAATTCTTTAAGGAATCATCCCTCATAATTCTTTAAGGAAACATCCCTCATAATTCTTTAAGGAATCATCCCTCATAATTCTTTAAGGAAACATCCCTCATAATTCTTTAAGGAATCATCCCTCATAATTCTTTAAGGAAACATCCCTCATAATTCTTTAAGGAATCATCCTCATAATTCTTTAAGGAATCATCCCTCATAATCTTTAAGGAATCATCCCTCATAATTCTTTAAGGAACATCCTCATAATTCTTTAAGGAAACATCCCTCATAATTCTTTAAGGAATCATCCCTCATAATTCTTTAAGGAATCATCCCTCATAATTCTTTAAGGAATCATCCCTCATAATTCTTTAAGGAATCATCCTCATAATTCTTTAAGGAATCATCCCTCATAATTCTTTAAGGAATCATCCCTCATAATTCTTTAAGGAATCATCCTCATAATTCTTTAAGGAATCATCCCTCATAATTCGCGCTTTATTCTATTGTTGGTGAAGCCTGGCAAAACCTCTCGCATACAATGTATTCTTCAGTGACAGACATTGGAAAGGTATATCAAAGGTATAACGAAACTCAAAAGATCAATCACGATCTCCGAACGGATAGATGACGCTGGGAAGGGAGCGGATATTCATCTGAATCTCTGGATTTCCGTTGACAACGTGAAACGACCATGATCTAAATACTATCGACATTTAATCCGCAACTAAGAGAACGATGATGACAACGTTGGCGGCGATAATGATGATAATGATAACGGCAATGACTACGATAATAACGAACCACAATCATGAACAACAAAAACAGCAACGACAATAAATATAACCACGTTAATAGCATCAGTAGTATTCAATGGAGACTTACGATGTTTATAATTCCCAACAAGTACTGCTCCAGGTGGCTCTTACCGTGGAACTTTACCAAAGTGTTATCGGTAGCCAACAAAACTTCGAGGTAATAGTTAACGGGTATGTCCCTTCGTACACGATGTTGCCGTAGATGGTGCTGTCTCTGGGTTTTCATCTTATAGTGCCTACTTCCTGTATGGGGTTAAAACAAAACAGAATAAAATACGGAAACAATATGAAGAAGAAATAAAAAGAAAGGAAAGTGAAAAATGATTTTCTTTTGAGGGAGGCAGACACTGAAAGTACACGCATACAATATTACACACACACACACATATATATATATTTATATGTATAAGTATATAAGTATATATGTAAATATGTGCGTATATGTATGTATATATATATATGCATGTATCTATCTATCTATCTATCTATCTATCTATCTATCTATCTATCTATCTATCTATCTATATATATATATGTATATATATGTATATATATGTACATGCATAAGTGTGAGTATATATGTGTATATATATGTATGTATATATATATATATGTATATATATATATATATATATATATATATATATATATATATATATATACATATATATATATATATATATTATACATATAAATGGAGTTTAACGCAGGTGTAATTCAAGTTCTTTTACTTCCGACACATGTTTCGAAGATATCACTGATATTATTCCAAAGGAATAAATTGGTGTAAAACAATGTAATCTTCTCTTCAGAGAAGTAAAGAAATGAAACTCGTCATTTCATTTCTTCACTTTTATCTGCTTCATTGCGGTCATGCTGGGGCACTGCCTTGAATTTTTAGTCGAATGAATCGACCCCAGTACTTATTTTTGAACCTGGTCCTTATTCTATCGCCCCTTTTGCCGAACCGCTATGTTACGGGGACGTAAACTCACCTGAGTGAACTGGAGCAACGTGAAATAAAGTGTTTTGTTCAAGAAAACAACATGCAGCCCGGTCCGGGAATCGAACTCACTACCTCACGATTGTGAACCCAACCCTCTAACTACTGAGCCATGCACTTTCAGAGGATCAGGTAAAACACACAAATCAAGTATTATAGTTTATCACAGTTAAGTAATACAGAGGCGCAGGAGTGGCTGTGTGGTAAGTAGCTTGCTAACCAACCACATGGTTCCGGGTTCAGTCCCACTGTGTGGCATCTTGGGCAAGTGTCTTCTACTATAGCCCCGGGCCGACCAATGCCTTGTGAGTGGATTTGGTAGACGGAAACTGAAAGAAGCCCGTCGTATATATGTATGTATATATAAGTGTTTGTCCCCTAGCATTGCTTGACAACCGATGCTGGTGTGCTTACGTCCCCGTCACTTAGCGGTTCGGCAAAAGAGACCGATAGAATAAGTACTGGGCTTACAAAGAATAAGTCCCAGGGTCGATTTGCTCGACTAAAGGCGGTGCTCCAGCATGGCCGCAGTCAAAAGACTGAAACAAGTAAAAGAGTAAAAGAGTAAAAAAGTAAAAGAGAGAGGTGGGAGTAGAAAAATGTTGTTTAGCACAAATACATTTGAAAATGGCACAAAAACAATTTAGCAACGATGTCTTACTTTTGATATGTGTATTTCGAAGGTCTTCATCATTGGTCTCCACAGCCTTCTTCTGATGGTGAGATTCCTTACATGAGTAGATGAAATGTGGCCGTCCCTTCTTTGCAACCTGCGTTTCGCTGTTGACTGGTTCAATGTAGACATCCTCATCGTTGGTCCGCATGAAACCTTTCTGTCGAGAGCAAAGGGAGAGCATTCATAAATGCTTAGCGAAAACAAACGAGAAAATCAACGGCTGAAACAAATGTAACACTGTGTAACACGATTTTTGCCCTTGGGTAGCAGCTATTATTTCCCCTTTTTGCTGACCCCCTTAGGAAGTATGAAAAATGGCTAATATTTCCTTCAAACTTTGCTTTTGTTACATTTATTCAAACCCCAAAGAATCCTTCTTAATATATGGTTATAATGCTCCCCACTATCATTGCTCATGATCATAGATGCACATAGTGTCAGCTTCTAAAGGACAGGCTCAAGTGGTTAAGGTCAAGCAACAGACAAGCAAATCTAGCATTAAGCAGAGTATTTGCTATAACGATATTTCTGCTTCAGCAACTCAGCGCTGAATCTGTCTGAAATGTAATGGAAAAATAGGCCAGTTTCAAATGAATGATGTCCAGGTCACAAAAGCAAAGTTTGACGGGTATAGTAGTCACTTCGTTTGATTTATAGATAGAGGTAAATAAGAAATATTATTTACTGACCAAATAAAAAAAAAACATTGTTACACAGGGTAATAGTGTCTGGAGGTAATTAATAGATGATAGGTTTGGAGGAAGGGGCATTGTCCAAGAATTTTGTAAGTTCTCAAAAACAGGTAAGTCTGATGTCGCTAATGTTCCTCTAAAGTCGGTGCATGTTCGTAATTGCAAGAAGGACATACGCAAGGAGTGAATTTCAAAGAACCAAAGCTGTATGGATGAATAACGGCTTCAAATTTTAGTACAAGGCTAGTGGTTTTGAGGGTCTAGGGAAGTCGATTACATCGACCCCCATCCCAGTACTCAACTAATAATTTATTAAAAAGCAAAGTCGACCTCGGCAGAATTTGAACTCTGAGCACTAAGATACGGGGACGTAAAGAAACCGACATTCCGTGTGGAGTGTCAACCACAAACACAAAAACACGCATATATATATATATATATATATATATATATATATATATATACACACGCGACGGATTTCCATAGAGCTTCCATCTACCAAATCTACTCATAAGGCATTGGTCGACCCGGAGCGATAGTAGAAGACACTCTGCCCAAGGTGCCAAGCAGTAGGAATGAACGCGGAACTACATGGTTGCAAAACGAACCTCTTAACCGCACAACCACGTCTACGCCTATATATATAAGGATAGAGGTACAATTATTCAGACATGACACAGTGATCCCTAGCACATCTGATACACAGACATAGAGTAGAAACCAGTTTGTTCTAAGCTTTGAAAATGCAGATAAATCCTAGCCTTACAACCTTGTAGTCTCGAGCAAATGTTTCTTCTCTCTCTCCTTTTATTTTATTTCTAGAAAATAACACCAATCACTTAGGATTTTTTAGGTTATATCTGTCGTTTAACATTTGGTAGAATTAATAAATATCCCTTGTAATACGCAATTTTTACACTTGGCTGCTTGTTATACATAAACATATATATATATCATCTCATTTGAAAAAAATATTTTTGACATAATATATTTCAGTATAATTTTTAATGATGTGTTTTATTACTCTATGAATTAGCTGGTGTTAGTTATCACAGGAAAAACAAGCTTGCGCAGTCATGCGCAAACGAATGTACATATGAAAACATCCTCCACACAAATACATACAAATATGCATAGACATACACACATTTGGATATACATATATTTTTGTATATATATAAATGTATGTATGTACGTGGATATATATGAATACACACACATATGTATGTGTGTATACAGATATATATATATATGCGTGTGTACATAACTAGATAAGTATGTATACACACACACATATTTACAGATGTATCACGAGGTTCTCCATCGGTTTCGACGATGAGGATTTGGGTGTTCGATAAACAGAATTAACACTGCTCTTTAAATTAGCACGTGAGGGTCACCTTAATGCAATTCTTAGGTAGGATCAACGTGACACAGTGTGTAGCAAGTCCGTATTTTCGAACTACGAGTTCAATCCACTCGACAGACTTCTATAGAATTTCTGTCTACCCAGTTTCACCTGAGGTTATAGAAAATGACCACTGTTCAAGCTACCACGCTGTGGGATCGAAACTGGGATGCCATGGTCGTGAAGCAAATTTATAACCATTCAAACACGTCTCCGTACTAACGCACACTACTATACTTGCATCCATCAGCACACACACACACTCACACAGACGCACGCACACACACACACACACACACACACACACGCACGCACGCATGCACACACACGCACACTGTAACCCCACTCATGCTTATCTCGAAACACGGATACACTCATTTACGTGTATATAACTACTCGCATTTTCACGTGGTCTCGTCCGCCTTTCTCTCTCTTATCAGCCATCACTACTCCCTCTTACATTTCCTTTATTTTTCTGCAATACATTTTTATGATGAAAGCCTGACCATCCGAAACGTTAAAGCTCTTTCCTTTCCTTTTAAAACATTAAACACAATTAAACACTGTTAAAAACTTATTCCTCCTGTGTTGCATTATTTCTTTTTGCTTTTGTTCAATGCCTTCCCAACATAACCATCCATCCATCCACCAATGCATGCATGCATCCATCAATCTAGATCCTTCCACACATACATACACACACAGACACACATATGATGGACTCTCCAGTCGAAGGCGACGTATGAACGTTTAGTTATTGTTTACGTACATGCTGCACATTAGCTCACACCCCTCCATCAAATCGACGTTGCATGAACAGGTGCACTGCGCAGCATGTGTCAAGTGTCGAGGTGATCGCATTGCAACATGAGATGAATTGCTTTGTTCAAGAATACAGCGCACCTGTCTCGGAACTGAAACCACAATGGTGCGATCGTGGGTGCAAAACCCCAACCATTAGGCCAAGCGTCCTTATGTACACACACACATATATATGTGTATATATATATATATATATATATATATATATATATATATATATATATATCTATATATATATATATATATATATATATATATATATATATATATATATATATATATATATATATATATATTATATATATATATATGCATATATATATATGTGCATACACACACACATATGTATATATTTATATTTATATATGGAGGCACAATGGCCCAGTGGTTAGGGCAGCGGATGCGCGGTCGGAGGATCGAGGTTTCAATTCCCAGACCGGGCGTTATGTGTGTTTATTGAGCGAAAACACCTAAAAGCTCCACGAGGCTCCAGCAGGGGGTGGTGGTGACCCCTGTTGTACTTTTGCGCCCCAACTTTCTCTCGCTTTCTCTCGCTTTCTCTTCCTGTTTCTTCAGTAACGCTGCGATGGACGGGCGTCCCGTCCAGCTGGGGGGGGGGAGACACATATGCCACAGAAACAGGGAAACCGGGCCATTAGCCTGGCCAAGCTTGTAAAGGGCGACGTTTATCGTTTTATATTTATACACACACACACACACACACACACACACACACACGTACACACACACACACACACATACACACACGCACACACACACGCGCACATACACACACACACACACACACCACACACACACACACACAAACATGCACACCTAGCAATTAAAAACAGTAGATCGACTTACCAATCCATCACAAACCGTAATGGCTGCATAGGAAGACTCCATACCGGCTATG
>NW_021835250.1:2500-10000 GCF_006345805.1 Octopus sinensis | reverse complement strand
TACAACGTATTTAAAACAACGAATATCCTGATTGTCAACAGTGTCACTTATAGGTTCAAAAGAGGACACAATTACAAATGAGTTCTGGTTTAACTCTCCTACAATGTCCTGCAAAAATGTACATCTCTCTCTCTCTCCTCTCTCTCTCTCTCTGATGACATCAGTGATTGCCAAAAACCTGTCGTACAGTTAAATGCTTCTTCTGAGGGATATTTAGAACGGTCAGCAACATGTGGCTGTAAGGACACCAGATCTTTCCTCCAAGTTTCTGGTGAGTGTTCAAGCGGTGCTCCGTTCTTTAAGAACATCAAGTACTGACAATTTCAAGATGACTTTGATGCCATCAAGAACAGGGCATGCTTCTGCAAGACGAAATTTTTGCCATATCCTGTGGATGCGATGTTTATCTACTAAGATTTCAATGATTCATATTGGTTTCAAATTTTGGCACAAGGCCAGTAGTTTTTGTGGAGGTGGGGAGAACTATGTCAATTACATCGATCCCATCACTCAACTGGTACTTAATTTATCGACCCTGAAAGAATGGAAGGCAAAATCGATCTCGGCGGAATTTGAACTCAGAACGTAACGATAGACGAAATACCTATTTCTATTTCTTTACTACCCACAAACGAAATACCTATTTCTTTACTACCCACAAGGGGCTAAACACAGAGGGAGCAAACAAGGGCAGACAAACGAATTAAGTCGATTATATCGACCCCAGTGCGTAACTGGTTCTAAATTTATCAACCCCGAAAGGATGAAAGGCAAAATCGAGCTCGTCGGAATTTGAACTCAGAACGTAGCGGCAGACGAAATACCTATTTCTTTACTACTCACAAGGGGCTAAACACAGAGAGGACAAACAAGGACAGACAAACGGATTAAGTCGATTATATCGACCCCAGTGCGTAACTGGTACTTATTTAATCGACCTCGAAAAGATGAAAGGCAAAGTCGATCTCGGCGGAATTTGAACTCAGAGCGTAACGGCAGACGAAATACCGCTAAACATTTTGCTCGGCGTGCTAACCATTCTGCCAGCTCACCGCCATGATTTCAATGATTCGCTTTAAAACCAGATCTTTATCCTCCATTGCTTGTCGTACGGCTAACCAAGCTGCAAAATTTCCTGCGGTACCGACTACGGCCCTGGGTTAAAATAATCAGCTGTAGAGCCAAACTAATGACTCCATTAGAAAAATGCTAACACATCCGTAATTGGAAAAATGTCCCACCCAAAATACAATATGTGTTTTAAAAGCTCGGTTTCGCATCAAGAATTTTGCGAAAAAAATACAAATACATACATATGTATTTACACACATGCATACATAAATATACATGAATATAAAAGATGCACACATACACGCGCATATACGTACATATACAGACACACATGCCCTCCCATATTTGTATATATATATATACGTACACACACACACTCACACACACACACATATGTGTATGTATATGTATACACATATACGCCATCTTAACATTGTTAATATTTCAACATGGCGATTTTACGTTGCACGCTGCACCTACAAATTCTGAATTATTACAATGTCGATTATTTTCATTTACATATTTATTTCTACATTTAATTATTTATTATTATTATTATTATTATTATTATTATTATTATTTATTATTATTATTATTATTATTATTATTATTCTATGTTTGACTTTTGCTTTATGTTTGTACAAGTTGGCTCCAAGTCTAACCCAGAGACCTCAAGAGACAACAGGTTGGAAGTTCACGTTGTTGTTATGCCTAGTGTGCCATATATTTGGGGTTTTTTTTTGGTGTTGTACTAGTGAATGTCTAATAAATAAAATTTAAAAATAAAAAAAGTTTGTTTTAAACCTTGAGATTACATAGAAAGTATTTTGCGTAGGATATGAGCAGTTCCCATGAGCACTATCTTTTGAATTTCTGCCATTTTGGGGTTTTCATGGTATCTGAGTTAGGTAGCAACCAGCCCTCAGCCCTCATTATTATTATTATTATTATTATTATTATTATTATTATTATTATTATTATTATCATCATCATCATCATCATCATCATCATCATAATAATAATAATAATTATTATTATTTATTATTATTATTGTTATTATTATTATTATTGTTGTTGTTGTTGTTGTTGTTGTCGTGGTCGTTGTTGTCGTTGTCGTTGTTGTTGCTTTTGCTGTTGCTTTTGTTGTTGTTGTTGTTGTTGGAATATTTGCATTACGACCAGAAGAAGTAAATGATGAGAAAAACGTTTGGCTATTCTTTTAAAGTAAGTATTTAAATAACTTTTTAAGTAAACAAACCGGCACCGTAAGAAGCACAATTATTTCGACTGCTCATACTTTTGATTTGCTTCTATAAATATTTTCTTTTAAGTACTTTCCGCTAATTTTAACGTTTTAGCTCCGTTTCGTTTTTCGTTTCTTATTTTTTTACTTTTATAGCTTTCCTTTTTCGTTGTTTCTTTGACTATTTTTGTCGTTTGCTTTTAATCATTATCGTTGGGGTTTTTTTTCACTTTTTTTGTTTGTCATTTGATTTCTTTTAATTATATCGTTTGTCGTTCGTTTGATTTTGTTTTTAGTTTTGAGTTTCTTGTTCTTGTTTTTTTATTTTTCTGTTTTCACTTTTTCGCCTATTTTTCGTTTTGTCGTTTTTTTTCCTACTTTTTGTCTCTTTTGACGATGTATCTACGATTTTGTTTTTAATGACCCTCCAAAAGTGATGTTGTGTAATGTTTTTTAGAGTAAATGTGTGTGTGTGTATGTGTGTGTGTGATCGTATGTGGTTGTTTTGAGAAAAGAAGGGGACACATTCGATCATTAGTTCTGGGTACACTGTATGGGAAAAAATGGCGGGATGGTCACGGGTGGACATGTAACTAAACATTCCACAGACTGATCAACGATTGACTTTTCTTATTTTCTGAACAAACCTCCTACTATGGACACCACGACAATGACGACGACCACCACCACCAGCACCACCACCACCACCACCACCACCACCACCAACAACAACAACAACAGCAGCAACAATATCATATCACCCACCACCACACAATCACCACCAACCCCCACCACAACTGCTGCTGCTCCACCACCATCTCCTCCTCCTCCTCCTCCTCCTCCTACTACTACTACTACTACTACTACCACTACTACTACTACAACTACCACTACTACTACAACTGCTACTAGCAGCGTCCCCATTAGCATCACCACTTCCGCCATCATATCTAAACAATATCAACATCAACAAGCTAGTAGTAGTAGTAGTAGTAGTAGTAGTAGTAGTAGTAGTAGTAATATAGGGCATGCGCGTCGCTGCATCCACTATTTGTTGGGGATTTCCCTACTCCTGCAACTGATGGATGATTCCTTTGCGTCAAACCGGGGACAACCCTTCACCCATGGGTCTGTCTAGATAGTGGTTGCTAGTAAGGATTTTTTTTTTACGAGGTCGGAGTGCAAAACCCCACCTCGGCCTCTTTTAATCACCTTTTACGACATGCAGGAGGAAACGTCGGGTCTATTCTTTGACATGCTGGCGCCCCCCCCCCCAGCACAAACAAGCAAGAACCCCCCCCACAATATTATTCTGAAAGACCCCCCCCAAAATAATAAAGATAACATCATACTGACCAAAATGTTTATGGCTCCATACGGAACACACCTGCAAATACAGAACATAGCGAAAAATGTTATTGAAAATGCTAGCAAGTTATATATGAAAACATACAATATCTATATAAATAAAAGCGAAATTCCGTCTGTTACGTTCCGAGTTAAAATTCTGCTGAGATCGACTTTGCCTTTCAGCTTTTTGAGGTCGGTGAAATAATTACCAATTGAACACTGGGGCCGATTTAATCGACTCAAGCCCTTCTCCCAAACCTTCTGGCCATGTGTTAGAGAGGGAGAGAGAGAGAGAGAGAGAGAGAGGAGAGAGAGAGAGAGAGAGAGAGGAGAGAGAGAGAAGAGAGAGAGAGAGAGAGAGAGAGAGAGATGCATGTGCGTATGTGCGCGCGTGCCTGTGTGCATGTGTGCTCATGTGTGCTCATGTATGTGTATACAAATATATATGCATGTATATCTATATACAAACATGAATCCATATATGTGTAAATATATTTGTACACACACACACACATACTCACACACAAATGTACACACGCATACACGCACGCACATACACACACACGCACACATACACAAATACATACGCACACACGCACGCACATACGCTCACACACGGACACACAAGCACACTCATATATATACGTACACATGCACACGTAAACAAGCATGTAGAGCATCCATGCAAAGACCACTTCCTTGGCTTGTCTCATATCGGCCAAATGTGACCTAAAACAGCTAATGATGATGGTAAAAGAGGGAGGCTTATGAAACAACACTATTATGTAAGACATAAACCAGGGACTTATGACGTCATATTTTTTAGCGTTAAAATATTGATTTGGGCCGATTTGCCATGCCCTCCACAGGTTCTCTGAGACCAGTGGCTGTAACACGATTAATAATTGTCTTTAGTGATTGTAGGTTGATGGCTGCAGGACGAAAAAAATTTTTAAAAAGCACGAGCAAGAATGGAATACCAGAAGGATCAACGTTCTGTGACGAAAGGAGTGAAGGAGTTAGAGTGGGACCTGAAGGCGAGTAGAGAGCGAGAGAACAGGAGGATAAGAGGACGGTATAGAAGTGAGATGGTAGAGCTTGTCTAAGGTTGAGGATATCAGCCAGTTCAGACAAACGAAGGCCATTGTTGTAGTGGTAGAAAAGCAGAGAGAGAAGCCGGCATGTCTGTGGCTCAAATGCTGGAGGGTTTTCTTGAGCGACTCTATGTCAATCAGTCTGGTGGCTATTTTTCTTTTGGGGACGCCTTGGGATTTTTAAAAACTTTTTTTATGAGAAAATGAAGTGCCAATATATATCTTTCTCTCTTTCTCTTTTACTTGTTTCAGTCATTTGACTGCGGCCATGCTGGAGCACCGCCTTTAGTCGAGCAAATCAACCCCGGGACTTATTCTATCGGTCTCTTTTGCCGAACCGCTAAGTGACGGGGACGTAAACACACCAGCATCGGTTGTCAAGCAATGCTAGGGGGTCAAACAGACACACAAACACACACATACATATATATATACATATATTCGACGGGCTTTTTTCAGTTTCCGTCTACCAAATCCAATCACAAGGGTTATAGCAGAAGACACTTGCCCAAGGTGCCACGCAGTGGGACTGAACCCGGAACCATGTGGTTAGTAAACAAGCTACTTGCCACACCACCCACTCCTGCGCCTATATATATACATATATATATATATATATATATATATATATATATATATATATATATTATTGGTGAATGAAGAAACGGAGCTGAACGCAGATTGAACAGAAATCGTTTTATTCATTCTACACGTGTTTCGAAAGGCACAATTTACCAAAATCCGATTGAATAATGGGATCATATTGTGTCTTTCTCTTCAGGAAGAAATAGGAAATCCGTTGGAAAAAACAAAAACAGAACAGAGGCGGAGCAAAACATTATATATATATATATATATATATATATATATATATATATATATATATATATATATATATATATATATATATGTATATATATATGCGGTATGTGACTAAGTATGTATGTGGATGTATCTAGTTGCATGAATCACTTTTTATTTGAGTGTCTGTGAGTATATTAGTCTGATTGCTTTATAGCCTGTGAGTACATGCCAGGTGCAGTATGTTTATTTGGATGTGTCTCTGCAAGTATGCAAGAGTGTATGTATTTACACGTGCGTTGTAGGTAAAGAAGTGAAGACGCGTGGCTTAGTGGTCAGTGCGTTCGGCCCACGACCATGAGGTCATGAGTTCGATTCCCGGCGGTGTGTTGTGTCCTTGAACAAGATGCTTTAGTTCACATTGCACCGGTTCACTCAACTGGCAAAAAGAGAAGTACCTGTAATTCAAAGAGCCAGTGCTGTCACATTTGGTGTGTGAAACCGAATCTTCCTGAGAACTAGGCTAACCCTTTAATATTTTGATTTTTCTGTCACATGTAAGACTTATTCATTCACATTTTAAAAATTAATTACGCATTAATTTAATTTAAATTAATTACGCATTATCTTGTAGCTTCGAGATTTTGATAATGTGGTTGTTTATTTTTAGAATGACATTGTAGGGTAGGTGTTGAAACCAGATTTGGCTAGTTTGAACATAAAACAAGGAGAATTGTTGAACCGGATGTGGCCAGTTTAAGTGCTAAAAGGTTAAAGGGACACTCGTCTGTGGAATACTCTGCCACTTGCATGTTAATTTCACGAGTAGGCTGTTCCGTTGTTTGGATCGACTGGAACACTTGTTTCGTAACCGTCGGAGTGTCCAGCCGTATTTAAAGATCCACGCCAACTCCTTCTACATTGGCTTTCATTAACACTAAATTCTACAGGGATCAGGTCACTTAAATCTAAAAGAAATGCACAATACTGTTCTTAGGGATGCTAATTTTCAAAGGCTTATCCTCTTTTACGTGGGAGCATGGCCGTCTTAACAGCATTTTAGGTTCTCTGGTAAACAATATCCCTGGAACCTCTCTTTATATAGCCACAGCATACCTAGATTTGCCTTAGGTCCCTAGACTTATGGGATACCAGGTAACAGTACTGTGTGCCTCAGTATTGTGACAGATTTGTATGGAGGTGAGGGATTTACATTTTCAGAACTTATTGCTACAAACCACAAAAAGAAGGATCGACCTCAAGATCTTGTGTCTATTGAAAAGAATATGCTTCAACGCTGAAGCACACAGCCACACAGGTATACAAGCAAAGATCTCAATGGCTGTCAGTCCAAAACACAAGCATGAAATACGGGACCAGGAACTTGCCAGAGTTTGGTGGATACGAATGTTCAAAAAGATCAACGAAAACAAAAACGCTGATTGTTTAGAAACTCAAACAATTTGAACTCGACATCGTCGAACTGAGGGGAACCAGAAGAGCATGAGAAGGTCAGGAGAAGAACCAAAAATAATCAACACCTTCTTTTGGAATGTCTTCTTCCAAGGAAATTCAAGGTGTTGGATTTGTCATAAAGATCACTCGTTTTCCATGGATATCCGAGATCCTTGTCGGTGTCAATGAATGCTTCATGATCCCGCGTGTTTCTCTTGTCAAGACTCCAGAATGCAATTGTCATCAATGCATTCGCTCAGACCTTTGATGTGGATGACAACGTGAAAGAAATGTTCTATACGCAATGGGATCCTATATTTTCCAGCATTCCGAAGGAAAGTACCGAAGTGTACCGAACATACCTTGTGTGGAGGCGAGTGCCTTTGTGGTTAGGGTGTTGGACTCATGAACGTAAAATTGTGGTTTCGATTCCTCGACCGGGCGATGAGTTGTGTTCTTGAGCAAGATACTTCAGTTCACGTTGCT
>NW_021835249.1:27500-47500 GCF_006345805.1 Octopus sinensis | reverse complement strand
ACTCCGTCAGTGATGAAGACGAGGGTTCCAGTTGATCGGATCAACGGAACAGCCTGCTCATGAAATAAACGTGGAAGTGGCTGAGCACTCCACAAACACCCGTACCCTTGACATAGTTCTCAGGGAGATTCAGCGTGACACAGAGTGTGACAAGGCTGGCCCTTTGAATTATAGGTATTACTCACTTTTGCCAGCCGAGTGGACTGGAGCAACGTGTAATAAAAAGTCTTGCTCAAAGACATAACGTGCCGCCAGGTATCGAACTCACGACCTTGCGATCGTGAGCCAAAAACCCAAACCACCAATCCACGTGACTTCACGCAATCAAGAGCTCTTTACTAAAAAGTACTTTGATCTAATCTTCCTGATCAAGGCGCCCCACCATCATTCGTTGACGATTCCCCCTGTCATCTGCTGTTAAACTAATTTACTAATCCGCTCCCTGTAGTTTTGGGGCCCCGAAAAAACAGGTTCAGCTTCCAGAGACTGGAACTCAATCTATGTGTCTCATCTAAATCAACCGTGTAGCTCAAATATTTGTGATCTGTGGAGCCAGACAGGTTGAATTATGGACATTCTACACTACATCTGTCCACTAATGTTATATAGATACGATCTTCATGATCCACTATAGTTGTTCTATATTCACGCTATAACATCGAGGAAATCCAGGCGGTCCCAACCCGACAATTATAAACAGTAAAGCTTAGAACAACGCATGCAACCAGATGTCTAATTCTGGTGTTATATTCAAAACTTTAATTCTACCTCTCGCCATCTCAAATACGCCAGAAAGGAAACCAAAATCTTCACTTCCGTACCCGACAATATAATACCTCGGTGCATGTATTTCAGAGAGGAATCTATCATACACACAACCACACTGTCTGTCCCTAGAGACGAAATCATCATCATATTATATTCCTGTTGAGCACTTTTTTTAATTTGGGTAAAGTATAATAATTTCAGCTCATCGGTTCTCAGCCAAGACACACAGAAACACACACACACCGGTACCCTAGGATTTTCCCTTCCAGGAAGTCTGAAGTTTCTATCACTGAAGATTTTCTGTAGTGTTTGTTAACAAGCTCTTGCGCCCGCCTTAAGTTGGTTCCCAACCATATGGTTCCGAGTTCAGTCCCACTGCGTGACACCTTAGGCAAAAGCCTTCTCCTATAACCTCGGGCCGACCAAAACCTTCTGAGTGGATGTGGTAGATGGAAACTGAAAGCTCATTACATTCTAGAACTGAGAAAAGTCTTGAATATTTTTTACTGTTCCACTTACAATTTGTATTTCTAATGTGCGAATCATCTGGTTGATTTATTTTACTGAAAATCCAACCTTATCTAGACTGACAGTTAGACATTTGCTTACAAAACCAAGTGCTCCAATTATTATCGTATGAATGTAAATTTGTAATTTGGATATTGAAGCTGAAGGTCTCGGAGCAGTTGTCCATCGTTATCCTTTTACTCTTTGATTTTCAAAGAGATATTCACATCAGCAGGACAGCTTCCTTCTATGACCGCACATACTTTTTCTTGTCGATCCTAAACAAGGTTATTCAGCCTGTTATGCATACACTTGGACAGATATTTTGATGGGAATGTTCCACCAGTATTCCTCATGCTGGCATTTGTGTATGTATAACAGGGAGATTATCCATCTTCATTGCAGGATAGCCTTTTTTTTTTCGAATAGCATTGTAAATTGTTTTAGCGACAACGTCATGTCGCATAGCGAGGTAGTACCGTGGTAAAATTTTTGGGCAGCTGCTAATCACGTGCGATATCTTCCACAGAAATATAAGATAAAATAAATATAGCCACTCTTCAGGTTAAAGATAAAAACAATAAAATAATTAATTAGATAAATTAATAAATATATGTAAATAATCTTGTAAAGCACGAAATAGCTTAACAAATATATTCTTGTTTAAATAAAGAAATAGAATAAAATTAAGATACAATTACTTAAAATATTTAAAACAAATATATATATATATATATATATATATATCAAATACAAAATATACATTAAGTGAAAACTAAATACTATAATTTAATCTATATACATTAAATTAAATTATTACTTTATTTATTTATTTATTTATTATTTATTTATTTAACATCTAAATAAAATCTTATACTCATTAAGTAATTTATATTAAAAACCTTAATGTTAATTAATCTACATAACGTTAGTACAAGCTATAAATATTAGAATTAATAATAGGAAATGGTTTAAATATATACACACCTATTAGATAAACTACCTATATTATTAATATATATGTAGTATCTATACATTTAATATTTTACTCAATTATATAGTTGACCAAAATGAAGGCGGCGAGCTGGCAGAAACGGTAGCACGCCGGGCGAAATGCGTAGCCGTATTTCGTCTGTCGTTACGTTCTGAGTTCAAATTTCGCCGAGGTTGACTTTGCCTTTCATCCTTTCGGGGTCGATAAATTAAGCACCAGTTACGCACTGGGGTCGATGGAATCGATTTAATCCCTTTGTCTGTCCTTGTTTGTCCCCTCTGTGTTTAGCCCCTTGTGGGTAGTAAAGAAATATATATAGTTGATCAAAATATCAATTCATATAAAACTAATTTACTTAAATGTAATACTACGTAATAAATATACTACCTAACTTTTAAATAATGTATTGTCTTACAAAACTAATTCTCAAAATAAAATATATGTAATAAGTTAAATCACATTATAAAAATAATAATAATAAAACATAATAAATAAATAGATATACATATCATAATTAATAATTAACAAGAAATGTGGTAGTGGTGGTGGTGGTGGTGGTAGTAGTGATGTCAACGATGATAGTGTTGGTGGTTGCCGTATTGTTGATGGCTATAATGGTGGTGATAGTGGTGGTGGTAGTGGTGGTGGTGGTGGATTGTGGAGGTGGTAACGGTGTCCCTGATTATGGTAGCGTTAGGGACGGGGGAAGGTATGGTAGGAGCTCTTATGAAGTTATTTGAAGTGTTAAAGTTAAGAACGATGGCGATGATTCTGACTGTTATTTCTGACCATATCAGTGACCACATAGAGGTTCCCTCCAGAACTTCTGGTTATATCGGTGTTGGTGAAGGTGGTGGTGGTGGTAGTCGTCGTCGTGATGGTGGTGTGAGTGTTGGTGGTAGTGATCCACCGACTTGACCAACCATCTACCCACCCACCCACCAACATGTCTTTATCTTTATCCAGAACTCCTCTCATGTAATACTTTCTCCTACTCCTCCTTCACTCCTGCCCCTCCTCCTCCTTCTCTTCCGCCTCCTCCACTCCTTTTCTCTCACCCCCTTCTCCATTTTTTCCCTCCTTTCTTATCAACACATTTCCGACGATGATGTGTTACGGTGGACCTGAATAACTCACCGTCTAGTGTGGTCCCATACATCTACTACTATCACTACTACCACTACTACTACTACTACTATTACTACTACTACTACTACTACTACTACTACACACACACACACACACGCACACAAAGGGACACGCTAGTATGCACACACATACGTAAGTATACATACTCTCATTTACACATACACACATATATGCACACAAACATATGCAGACATATACATACACACAGACATACAAATATAAGTACACATAGTCTTTTATTCGTGTATTCTTTTACTTGTTTCTGTCATTTGACTGCGGCCATGCTGGAGCACCGCCTCTAGTCCAACAAATCGACCCCAGGACTTATTCTTTGTAAGCCTAGTACTTATTTTATCGGTCTCTTTTGCCGCACCGCTAAGTTACGGGGACGTAAACACACCAACATCGGTTATCAAGCGATGGTGGGGGAAATATGCAGACACGCATACAGACATACACACATGCAAATATATATATATATATATATATTATATATATACGATGGGCTTCTTTCAGTTTCCATCTACCAATCCGCTCCCTGTCTGCCTGAGGCTATAGTAGAAGACATTTGCCCAAGGTGCCTTGTAGTAGGACTAAGCCCAGAAGTATGTGGTTGGGATACAAGCTCCTTACTACACAGCGACGCACAGACAAAGGCGCGGCTGTGTGACAAAAAGTTTTCCTCCCAACCACACGGTTTCGGGTTCAGGCCCACTGCGTGGCAACTTGGGTAAATGTCTTCTTCTTTAGCCTCGGGCCGACCAAAGCTTTGTGAGTGGATTTGTTAAAGGGAAACTGAAAGAAGCCCGTCGTACCTGTATATATATGTATATGTATGTACCTGTGTGTGTGTATGTGTGTGTGTCTTTGTGTCTGTGTTTGTCCCGCCATCACCACATCCCATGGTGGTGTGTTTATATCCCCGTAACTTAGCGTTTCGACCAAAGAGCGATTGAATAAGTGCTAAGCTTACAAAGAGTAAGCTCTGGGGTCGATTTGTTAGACTAAAAGTCTTTTTAAAGCGATGCTCCAGCATGGCCGCAGTCACATGGCTGAAACAAATAAAAGAATAAAAGAATAAAAGATCGGTTGCTTTTGTCGAACTGCCCAGTTACAAGGACAGAAACAAAAGCAACATCGGTTGTGAAACGATAAGACGAACACAAAGACAGGCTCACAAGAATACAGAGTTCACATCAAGCATCTTGCAAACAAGTTCATAAACGTATATATGTAGTTAATAATATCAGGGTAATAAAGATTTTAGAAATGTTCACTACCAGTGGCCTAGCGTATAGAAAGATTAGTCAATAGACTATATATTATTCATATAAAATACAATCTACATTTAAACACATTAAGAGGTTTCCATGATAGGAATCCTTTACGCTAGAAATAACAGCTAAAGTCCAAATCACTAATTAGGGATAAAATTCTCGAAGGGAATGAAAAATAAAAACATTTACCATCTCTTTCCTGGACCATGGTTTCTGACTTATTCTAGTAAATAAAATAGATTAATGTGGCGAAGTCTTCATCAACAGGGACGCCAAGATTAAATACATAAACACGAGGCCAATCCAACAAGTGCCTCTTGCTTATATATTTTAATTTTTTTCAAATCCACCGCGCAAGCTGTTCTTTCTAGCGTAAAGGATTCCTATGTTGGAAACTTCTTAAGATGTTTAAATGTACACTGTATTATTATATATATATATATATATATATATATATATATATATATATATATATAATATATATATATATATAATATATATATATATATATATATATGTATATATACACACCTTTCCTGGGAAGATCCATGGTAAAAACAAAATTTATAGAGCAATTAGATAATTCAAAAACGGAGCGGAATGAACGATGCGATCGCAGAATATTGAAATCACAAGTTCCGCTAAGCCGGATATGTCCAAAGGTTCACAGACAACAAATAGACCCGTGCAGTTACCGAATACTATCTAAGAGATCGGATAAGGCCACACGAAAGTCCTCGGCGATAATGAGAAGACGATTTAGTTAAGTAATTTGGGTCAAGATAGAAAATAATGGCGCAGAAAAGATAGAATCGGAAACGCATTGTGACTAGTGGTGTATAACAACATCTGATGGTCTGGTTGACAGTGTGATACGGCGATATATACGTCTCTGATGTTGACTTACGATACATCGCTCGTAGAAGTCCCTTGACCAAGGTGACAGGCAGTGATATAAAAAACGATAAACGTCGCCCTTTTCAAGCCTAGCCAGGCTCATGGGCCCGGTTTCCCGGTTTCTGTGGCGTATGTGTTCCCCCAGGTGGACAGGACGCCCGTCCGTCGCAACGTTACTCAAGAAACAGGAAGAGAGAGTGAGAGAAAGTTGGGGCGAAAGAGTACAACAGGGGCCGCCACCACCCCCTGCCGGAGCCTCGGGGGCTTTTAGGTATTTTCGCTCAATAAACACACACAGCGCCCGGTCTGAGAATCGAAACCGCGTTCCTCCAACCGCGAGTCCGTTGCCCTAACCACTAGGCCATTGCGCCATTGCGGGCAGTGATACTGAAACCGAAATTATATGCGAAGCAAACTTCTTAACGAGGAAGCCACATCTGCGATTAATTACTTTCAGATTCTATTTCATTATAAATTTTAGATAATTATACATCATTATAAATTATTCCTAATTTTAATTTCTTTTTTTTTTATCTTCTTGTATTGTGATCTCCACTGAAAATCTTTTCAAGAGAAAAATTTCCTTCTGTATTTCGGCTGCAGAATCTATATCGCTCGTCAGAAAAATCGTTTTGTGCTATTCCGTCTGCCGTTACGTTCTGAGTTCAAATTCCGCCGAGGTCGACTTTGCCTTTCATCCTTTCGAGGTCGATTAAATAAGTACCAGTTACGCACTGGGGTCGAAAGAATCGACTTAATCCGTTTGTCTGTCCTTGTTTGTCCCCTCTATGTTTAGCCCATTGTGGACAATAAAGAAATAAGAAAAATCGTTTTGTGGCATTCATTCTAGGTTCTTTGTCGTTTGAGTTCGAACCCTGCTGAAATCGACTTTGCATTTCATCCCTCCAAAACGCATAAAGTAAGTACAAGTGAAAGTATTGAGGCAAGGTGATGAGTAAGCTGAATCATTAGCAGGTCGGGCAAAATACATTATTCAGATTTTCAAGCTCCACGTGATCTGAGTTCAAATCCTTCCCGTGTTGGCTCTGTCTTTTTATCTCTTTCGGATCGATTAAGTAAGGTACGAGTCAATGTAATCAACTTGCCCCCTTTCTCGAACTTACGGGTCTTGTGCCAAAATTTGAAATCATTATAATTAATATTATTTATTAATATATATATATAAATATATATATATATATATATATAATATATATTATATATATATTAATATATATATATATATATATATATATATATATTCTATATATATACACAAGCACTATGACCCGGCGTTGCTGGATCTAGTGCCTGTGCTTGTTGTTCATTGCCAGGTCGCAGTAAAAATTTCTCACTAAATCAAGAGCTAAGTTTCTTATCACATTTCAGCCCGGGCCAGTTTTGTTGTTTATGAGCTAATTGGAGCTTTTTATGAGAGTAATTAATATTCATTGGACTTTGGTTTTAACACCTGGAACGGCATAATCATGGAAAATTAACTGGACTGTTCACATGCCATTGGTCGGACAAAAAGGTGGCAGAACAAAGCGAAAAACTCGAATTTGTCCGCAAAATAACTTATGGGCATAAGGGGTCGGTTTATCAATTTTTTTAATGGCTTTCTGGGGTGACTTGGGAAATGAAAAGATCTTCACGACCACCCTCAGACAGTTTTAAAATAGCCCATAGAAAATACGAGCCCTTTACGTGAAAAACTGTGGATTTGTATGAAGGACACACAAACACATAGATACACAGACATTTTGCCGTTTATAGATATAGATTTCGTTGTTATGTATTTTTGTTATATTGCTCACCTTGAGCCCTGCAATGAACCGGCGTCCCAATTGTTGGGGTTGTTGCGATCTCCATCTCGTCGGACAAAATACTCCATGTGCTTTTTCAGGCTCCCTATGTTCTGAGTTCAAATCCTACCTGGGTCGGCTCTGTATTTTTATCCCTTCGGGATCGATTAAGTAAGGTACCAGTCGTCGATGTAATCAACTTGTCCCCTCACCTCAAAAATTGCTCTCCTTGAACTCAGCAATGAACCGGAGTTCCGTTTGGGAGTTTCTTGCGATCTCGGTCACTTATACGCCTCATGAGTCCTGCTGATCGAGAACAAGGAAAGTGCTGGAGTCGAAGGCATCGAACAACCCCTTCCTTCGAAATTACTTGACTTGTGCCAATGTCACAAACAACACTTATACGCGCTCCACCCTCCACGAAAAAAGTTCAGTTTGGATGGGGTGCTTTTCGGATTTTAGATTTCCGGATAAAGGATTGTGTTCCTATTCTACGACTTATCTCTGGGGAGTCATTCTATCATTGAGTCAGTTTCTCAAACTTCTCTGCAGAAAGTCTTTTTCTTTCTTTTTTTTTTATTGCTAATATTGTAAGGAATAAGAAAAAAAATGTTCTTCGCAGTGATTGGACCAAAATGAAGCACCAAAAACCTTCCCTAAAATCGAGCTCTTCAAAAAGAAGATTTTGGTGACTGTTTGGTGGTGTACTGCTGGACACATCATCCACTATAACTTCTTAAAATCCAGAAAAACCATTACTGCAGCAACATATTGCCATGAAATTGCCAAAATGAACGAAAAACTGTTGTTTCTCCGTCTCAGACTGGTCGTCAGAAGAGGACCAATCGTTCTTCATGGCTCGACCACACGTTTCACTAATGGCACTCCAGAAGTTGAGGGAACTTCCCCAGCCAGCTTATTCCCCAGACCTTTCTCCTATCGACTACCACTTTTTCAAGCACCTTGATGGTTTCCTGAGGGAGAAGGAGTTCAAAAAAGGAGAAAAAAGACAAGGAAAAAAAACGAGAAAAAAGCAACGCGATGACGTAGTACTAGCAAAGTATTGAAACAACAAATGTATAAATGTCTCTCTCTCTATATATATATATATACGTACATACATACATACATACGTGGAGGCGCAATGGCCCAGTGGTTAGGGCAGCGGACTCGCGGTTGTAGGAACGCGGTTTCGATTCCCAGACCGGGCGTTGTGAGTGTTTAATGCTCCGGCAGTGGCTCTTTCTACCCATCAGGGTAGCGTCATATGAAGGCTAAAACAACGCAAAGCGCATTGTGACCAGCGATGTATTTTCTTGGGCAAGTGTTTTCTACTATAACCTCGGGCTCACCAAAACCTTGTGAGTAGACGGAAACTGAAAGAAGCCTGTCGTATTTACATATATCTATGTGCGTGTATGTATGTATGTATATATGTGTTGTGTGTGATTGCGCGTGTGTGTGTGTATGTGTATCTATGTTTGTCCCACAGCCATCGCTTGACAACCGATATTGGTGTGTTTATGTCCCTAGAAACCGATGGAATAATTCCTAGGCTTACAAAGACTAAGTCCTGCGATCGAATTGGTCGACTAAAGGCGATGCTCCAGCATGGTCACAATCAAATGATTTAAACAAATATATATACATACACTCACACACACACATATATATATCCATATACATACACACACAAATATAAACATATGTATGTATGTATGTATGTATGTATGTATGTATGTATGTATGCATGTATGTATTTAAGTAAAGTTCAGAGTTTCAGCCTGGAATCGAAACGTGATCGACGATTCCGCTTCGCAATAATATCTGCGAGTCGCGCTTCTCACCGTAATATATAAATGGCCGCTAAGCCCCACCCCCAAGCTCAACGTCATCGCTCCGCCCCTGACAATAACCCCACCCAGGCATTCTGTCAGCAAATCAGAACATGCGCCTTTCGCTACTACTTTCAGCATTCGATTTCACCTACTTTCTATCACGTATACACACACATAGCTTCAAAACACACACACACACACACACACACACACACACACACACACACACACACACACACACACATACATACATACATAAATATATACATACATTTATATATATATATATGTGTATGTATATATTTATACTCATATATAATATATGCGGCCGCGCTGTAGCACAGAATTGAGTGGTTTTATGGAATAAATTGACCTAAATCCTTATTTGGGTTAATTTATCTATCTGTCTATAGATATACCTATCTATCTATATGCGTGGTGTGTGTGAGTGTGTGTGCATATGTTTGTATGTGTGTGTGTATATATATATATATATATATCTTTATATATATACATATATATATATGTGTGTGTGTGTGTGTGTATACATATATTTATATATATATCTATATATATACATATGCATGTGTGTATGTATGTATGTATGTACGTCTGTATGTATGTATATGTATATATATATCTATCTATACATATACATATATCCGTAATACATATATATACATGCATATATAATATATATACATATATACATACATATATATATATATTTATCTATATAAATATATATATATATACATTATATATATATATATATTATATATATATATATATATATATATATGTATATATATATATATATATCCTTGTAATTGTGAGCAATGAATTTGGTTTTAGTAGGATTAACAAGTTCTCCAACATCAAGTGCAGCTAATCCCCAGACTATGGAGGAATAAATGGGTGGAGTCTGAGAGTGTTTCATAGAACAACGCTAAATAAATCATCGCTCTGTTTCACATCGGTTGTTAATTTGAGCTGGAAGTCCGATCGAACTTCTTTCCCCATGTTTGAATCCGAGGCTGTTTATCGATTGTCACGTGATGTTTTTGTGGACATAATCCAAAATAATCACATTTGATGGCAGTTCTTACCCAGATGACCTTATCCTATCGCCCATCACTTGTTTTGTGCGCGCATAAATTAGTTTGATAGATGGGCTCTGATTGGCTGTATGCAAATGAGTTCATAACTGGAGTCGGAACTCTCGTGGGAAAAAAAATTCGCAGTCCGGACATCAATCGTGTCAGATTCCTCCTCAAAAATTTCTCAATTTCTGATTGATTTCACGTACTTTCTATTATGTATACACACACCTTCAAACACACAACACACACACACATGCATACATGCATACATACATACATACATACATACATACATACATACATACATACATGCATGCATGCATGCATACATACATACATACATACATACATACATACATACATACATACATACATACATGCATGCATGTAAATACATACATTACATACATACGTACACATACATACATACATACATACATACATACATACATACATACATGCATACTTATACATACATACATACATACATACATACATACATATATACATACATACATACATGCATGCATACATACATACATACATACATACATACATACATACATACATACATACATACATACATACATACATATTGTTGAGTAGGAGGTGTAAATTCTAAATTTTTGCAACGACGGCTGTAAGTGTGATGCTTCTGTAATTCTCTGGAAATGAGAGTATGCAGCCTTCTGTCCATTTTGTCAATATTACTTCCATTGCAGACAGTATTACAGAAGTCGAACAGAATATCATTAAATTCTCCGATCTTCGAGACTTCAGATGAAGTAAAAATCCAGACCAGCAAACTGTTATCAACTGGACGAAATGCTTGGCGGTATTTCGTCTGCCGTTACGTTCTAAGTTCAAATTCCGCCGAGGTCGACTTTGCCGTTCATCCTTTCGGGATCAATTAAATAAGTACCAGTTACGCACTGGGGTCGATATAATCGACTTAATCCGTTTGTCTGTCCTTGTTTGTCCTCTTTGTGTTTAGCCCCTTGTGGGTAGTAAAGAAATAGGTATTTCGTCTTCTGAGTTCAAATTCCGCCGAGGTTAACTTTGCCTTTCATCCTTTCGGGGTCGATTAAATAAGTACCAGTTACGCAGTGGGGTCGATATAATCGACTTAATCCGTTTATCTGTCCTTGTTTGTCCTCTCTGTGTTTAGCCCCTTGTGGGTAGTAAAGAAATAGATATTTCGTCTGCCGCTACGTTCTGAGTTCAAATTGCGCCGAGGTCGATTTTACCTTTCGTCCTTTCGGGATCGATAAATCAAGGACCAGTTGAGTACTGGGTCGATGTAATCAACCATCCCCCTCCCCAAAATTTCACGCCTTGTGCCTAGAGTAGAAAAGATTATCCAGTCCAGTAACCTTTCGGTTTTTGTTGTCTTTAAGGAATGTTTTTCTATTTGTCAGTTATAATACGAAGAATACGCTAAATGATTGACGTTACATCTATATCAGAAACTGAAGATATATTCCCAAACAAATTCTGAAAATGTTCCCTCCACTTTTCTAAGCGTTCCTCTCTCTTTACTCTTTACTCTTTTACTTGTTTCAGTCATTTGACTGCGGCCATGCTGCAGCACAATCTTTAGTCGAGCAAATCGACCCCAGGACTTATTCTTTGTAAGCCTTGTACTTATTCCATCGGTCTCTTTTTGCCAGACCGCTAAGTTACGTGGACGTAAGCACACCAGCATCGGTTGTCAAGCGATGGTGTAGGGGTGGTGACAAACACAAACACACAATCATATACACACACATACATACATACATACATACATACATACATCATACATGTATATATATATATATAATATATATATATATATATATATATATATACATACATATATATGATGGGCTTCTTTCAGTTTCCGTCTACCAAATCACTCACAAGGTTTCGGTTGACCCGAAGCTATAGTAGAAGACACTTACCCAAGGTGCCACGCAGTGGGACTGAACCCAGAACCATGTGGTTGGTAAGCAAGCTACTTACCACACAACCACTCATGTGCCTAGTTCTATTTCAAGATTTCTTGCCAAGAGAGAAAGAGCCGATTTCTAACCTAGAACCATGGTTCCTTCATTGGAATTCCAACAACATCAATAGGGCATCTTTGCATGCATGCATGTATGTATGTATGTATGTATGTGTGTGTGCGTATGCGTGCCTGTGTGTATGTGTGTGTGTGTAGAAACACATACATAATACGGTATAACTTTCTGTAATTTCGGTTACGCCCATTTATAGTTTGGGATTTTAGGCTCAAACTGTCTATCACGGGTTCACACACACACGCACGCACACACACGCACACACCACACACACATACACACACACACACACACATGTGTGAGAGGCCAGGTGGGTATGTGTGCTTAAAATAGATGTTAGTCATTAATAAAGAACTACATATAAATACACATACACACAAATACATACATATATATATATATATATATATATATATATATATATATATATATACGTATATAATATACATGCATATATATATATGTATATATATGTGTGTATATATATATATATATATACGTATATATATATATCATGTATAATATATGTGTATATATATGTTATATATATATATAATACATATTCAGGGTGAACAACATATCACACAGTTTACACATCGGTATCTTCCCATCCGTACATACATGCATACATACATAACCTGGTACTTGAGTACACGAGTACATCAAAGGTAACCGAGTAATTATCAGTAAATGTTAAGATCTTCATCCCGACAGCTGCTTTGTATAAACGCTGCAGTGGAAGTTTTAATACTCATACTTTTATGCAAGGCATAATGTCTCTATATATTATAGACGCCCGTGCTGTTGTATATATGAATACGTATGTGTATGTATGTATGAATGTATGAATGTACGTATGTATGTATGTATGTATGTATGTATGTATGTATGTATGTGTGTATGTGTGTGTGTTTGTATATATATACATATATATATGTATATATAGACACATACACACACATATGTAATGCATATATACATATTATATATATGTGTGTGTATATGTGTATATCTATCTATCTATATTTCTTTCCCCTCTTTATCTCTATAGATAGATAGTTAGATACATACATAATATTTAGTCGCAGGAGAGTGGCTATAGGCGCAGGAGTGGAGTGCTGTTGGTAAGTAGCTTGCTAACCAACCACATGGTTCCGGGTTCAGTCCCACTGCTCGGCATTCTTGGACACGTGTCTTCTGCTATAGCCCGGCCGACCAATGCCTTGTGAGTGGATTTGGTAGACGGAAACTGAAAGAAGCCTTGTCGTATATATGTATTATATATAAGTTGTGAATATGTGTGTGTCTGTGTTGTCCCCTAGCATTGCTTGACAACCGAAGCTGGTGTGTTACGTCCCCGTCACTTAGCGGTTCGGCAAAAGAGAACGATAGAATAAGTACTGGGCTTACAAAGAATAAGTCCCGGGTCGATTTGCTCGACTAAAGGCGGTGCTCCAGCTGGCCGCAGTCAAATGTCTGAAACAAGTAAAAAGAGAAAAAGAGAAAAGAGATATACACATACAAAAATATTATATATACATACATATATTCTTATATATTATATATATAATATATAGATATATATATATATATATATATATATAAGTTAATTGGCACTGTCACTAAACATGAAATGAAGGGTTTTTTTAGTTTAAAACCATTGTTTTGAATTTCTGTTTCTATACATGCATGTATGAGTGTATATATTTAAGTGTATGTAGATAGACAGACAGACGGATGGATAGATAGACAGACAGACGGATGGATAGATAGATAGATAGATAGACAGACAGACAGACGGATGGATAGATAGATAGATAGATAGATAGATAGATAGATAGATAGATAGATAGATAGATAGATAGATAGACAGACAGACGGATGGATAGATAGATAGATAGATAGATAGATAGATAGATATAGATAGATAGATAGATCGAATAGATAGATAGATAGATAGATAGACAGACGACGGAGATAGATAGATAGATAGATAGTAGATAGATAGATAGATAGATAGACAGACATAGATGGATAGATAGATAGATAGATAGATAGATAGATAGATAGATAGATAGATAGATAGATAGACAGACGGACGGATGGATAGATAGATAGATAGATAGATAGATAGATAGATAGATAGATAGATAGATAGATAGATAGATAGATAGATAGATATGAAAGTAGAGAGAGAGGTGCATATATGTATAACGGAAATAAGTAAACGAAGATGGAACTCAGCATATCTCAATTACTAGTTACAGTTTTAAAAAATTAACCTTTTTGAGTCATACTGACTCATAAGGGGCAGTTTCCCGGTTTCCATTGCCCGCCGGGACGAGACGGGACGGGACGCTGGTCCACGCAGGACTACACATTTTTGCCTGCTGAGTGGACAAAAGGAACATGTAATAAAGTGTTTTGCTCAAGAACACAACACGTCCCCCGGTCCAGGAATCGAAACCACAGTCTTACGCCCATAAGTTCGTCACTCTGACCACTAAGCCAAGTGTGTTTCGTTAAAATTCCGTTTTCTACCTCATTGTATGATTTCATGTAAACAGTTACGTAATGTCTGTGGTCTTGAAAATTCGAGTGACACTTCATCAGGCTTGCATCAAAAAGTTCACTTTTACGTTGTTCTAAGGTCAAGCATTGCACGAGTGGCTGTGTGGTAAGTAGCTTGCTTACCAGCCACATGGTTCCGGGTTCACTCCCACTGCAAGGCACCTTGGGCAAGTGTCTCCTACTATAGCCTCGGGCCGACCAAAGCCTTGTGAGTGGATTTGGTAGACGGAAACTGAAAGAAGCCCGTCGTATATATTAAAGGCGGTGCTCCAGCATGGCCGCAGTCAAATGACTGAAACAAGTAAAAGAGTGTATATATATATATTTGTGTGTGTGTATGTCTGTGTATATGTTTGTGTGTATCTGTGTTTGTCCACCCAACATCGCTTGACAACCGATGCTGGTGTGTTTACGTCCCCGCAACTTAGTTGTTTGGCAAAAGATACCGACAGAATAAGTACTAGGCTTACAAAGAATAAGTCCTGGGGGGGCGATTTGCTCGATTAAAGGTGGTGCTCCAGCATGGCCACAGTCAAAATAACTGGAACAAGTAAAAGAGTAAAAGAGTTGTTTGTTTATAGCGGGATGAAACATGTATAAAATGCGATTCAAAATGAAGTAACGGACAAGACTAAGACGATAATAATGTTAACAAGTATTGGTTTCCAGTTTTGGCACAAGGCCAGCAATTTCGGGGGAGGAGTAGTCAATTACATCGACACGAGTACTCGACTGGTTCTTATTTTATCGACACTGATAGGATGAAAGGTAAGGTCGACCTCGGCGGATTTTGAATTTAGAACTCAAAGACGGACGAAATGCCGCTAAACATTTTGTCCGGCGAACTAATGACTCTGTCAGCTCGTCATCTTATATAGTAATAACAGACACACGTATAAGTATGAATATATTTTCAAGTAAGTAATGACTCCTACGGTCATTACTCGGAGTTTCGTAGTCATTCAGCCATTTGCCGAAGCGCTCAGTCGATGCTTTTTACGGTCGGCTGAAAAATTAGACGAATTCCAAATTTCGATTTTAAATTTTGGCACAAGTCAAGCAATTTAGGGTGAGGGGGTAAGTCGATTACATCGACCCCAGTGCACAGCTGGTACTTACTTTATCGACCCCGAAACAATAAAATGCAAAGTCGACCTCGGAGGAATTAGAACTCCGTACGCAAATTCTCACTTAAGTATTGGATCTGTTTTCTCCCGCCACTTTCCTTCAATTTTTTGCAATATAGGTCTGGCATTTTGGCACGAGGCTAGCAAGTTCAGGAGAGTGGGCTAGTCAATAACATCGACCCCAGTACTCAACTGGTACTTAATTTATCGTCCACAAAAGGATGAAAGGTAAAATCTCTCGGTTCGCTGCCTTCGTCGAACAGAATTATTTTACGGTCGAGTTGGCAGAGTCGTTAGCACGCCGGGCGAAATGCTTAGCAGTATTTCGTCTGTCACTACGTTTTGAGTTCAAATTCCGCCGAGGTCGACTTTGCCTTTCATCCTTTCGGGGTCGATTAAATAAGTACCAGTTACGCACTAGGATCGATATAATCGACTTAATCCGTTTGTCTGTCTTTATTCGTCCCCTCTGTGTTTAGCCCCTGGTGGATAGTAAAGAAATAGAAATAGGTATTTCATCTGCCGTTACGTTCTGGGTTCAAATTCCGCCGAGGTCGACTTTGCCTTTCATCCTTACGGGGTCGATAAATTAAGTACCAGTTACGCAGTGGGGTCGATATAATCGACTTAATCCGTTTGTCTGTCTTTATTCGTCCCCTCTGTGCTTAACCCCCGGTGGGTAATAAAGAAATAGGTATTTGTTGCGACTCTTGGAATTTTTTATGTTCCAGGTTCAAATCACGCCGAGGTCAACTGTTGTCTTCTGTCTCCTTTTGGCCGATAAATGAAATACTCACTTAAGCACAGGGGCCGTTTTCTTCCCTCCTCTCTCTGTCCCTATCTTTTTCGTAATCTCTCTCGGAGTCGTCTACGTGAATAGGGTCACAAAAAGAAGTGGTCCCTCACCGGTCCTCCGCCTCCTCCTCAACTGTCTGGACCCTCAAAGAAAGATCAGACAACCTCAGATTTCATCATTCGTTGACCTCTCTATAAAGTTCACGGTACGCGGGCGACGCGATTATTGTAAGGGTTCCACAGCAGCGTTAACAATGTCGCGCAGTAGTAGTAGTAGTAGTAGTAGTAGTAGCAGCAGCAGCAGCGGCGGCGGCGGCGGCTGTGGTGGTAGTGGTGATGGTGGTGGTAGTGGCGGTGGTGGCGGTGGTGGCGAGGGTGGTGGTGGTGATGGTGGTCATGCAGTGTGGGTTGTTGGTAGTGACGATGGTGATGACAGAGTTGATGGTGATGGTTTTATGGTGGTAGTGATGGTGGCGGCAGCAGCGGAGGTGGTATTAGAGACGCTAGTGTTGGTGAGGTGGTGATGGTGGCGGTGGTGGTGGTGGTGACGATTATAATCATGATCGTGACGTTGATGATGATGATGATGATGATGATGATGATGATATGATGATGATGATGATGATGATGATGATGATGATGATGATGATGACGATCGTGGTGATGACGGTCGTGGTGGTGCTGGTGGTGCTGGTGATGACGATTATGATGACGGCAGTGGTGATGATGATAACGATAAAAGAGTGCGGTTGATGCCGGCGAGTGGAGGAGGAGGGTGGGAGGAAGAGGACTGGATGGCTTCTTTTGGCTCTGGTGTTGACTGTTCTGTGTCGTTGAGGTCGAGTGTCGCGAAACTTAACCAGATATAACCAATCATACACTAAAAGAAAATCTCAAACCCCCATCCCCCACCTATACTTGATGACCCTCAGCATCTCCAAGTACCTTTACCCCTATTCCTCTCTCCATCTCACCCTTTATCATCCATCTCCGGAAGGGAGTCGGGGACCTTCAGTCAAATTCAATTATGGAATATCTTAAGAGAGATTCACCGAGGAACTGGCGACAGTTTTTAACACGAAGCAACAAATCTCTATCTATCTGCTTTTCTTTCTTTCTTTCTTTCTTTCTTTCACTACTTCTCTCTTCCTCGCTCTTCTTCATATATATATATATATACATACATACACACACACACTTATACCTGTATATATATATATATATATATAATTTCAACAATTGAGGGCAAAATTAATTAATTATTAATCAATTTCACCAAGTGTTCAGTATGCAAAGGGACCATTCAAGGCGAATTCAAATTATTACATTATATAAAAGGGCTTAGTAAAATAAATACTTTGCCGCATACTGAACTCATTAGAAATAGCAGCTAAAAAACTTTTTTAAGGCTATTTCTAATACTTAAAGAAAATCTCTCTCATATATAGTGTTTGCATAATTTAAACTCACAAAAAGTTTGGGGGTAATGACATCGAAAAATCAAATGCTAAGGTTATTCGAGATATATATATATATATATATATATATATATTATATATAAAGTATATGCGTGTGCATGTATGTATGTAGTATCTACAAATGTATATATATATATATATATATATATATATATATATATAGGTGTATGCGTATGCGTGTATGTATGTATGATCGATCTATATATATCTATATATATATATGTGCGACCTCGTGTGTACCGTTGGCGATTTTTTCCTCTGTCTTCCCTTCTCTGGATCTTTCCTTCTCCTATGTTTCCGACGAAGAGCTCCGCTCGAAACGTTAAACCCTCCTTCTTTCCTTCTTTCCTGAGCATCCAATAATACTTTATTTGTTCCACGTCCTCACGTTCTTGTGTCTTTTTGTGCTTTCTTGTTTGGATTAACGGATCTTTTCAATTGTGTGGCCAGGAGCCCAGATCTTTCTACTTAACTAAATAATTTGAAACTTCGTATGCTAGTACAGTGTTTCAAAACAAGACACAGGTTGGAACTAGTTTATTTGAGAAAAATCTATTTTATGACTTTAATCGTAGATTAAAACTGCGAATTTTAACCAATGAGATTGCTTGTTTTCATATTTAATACGTTACTGCATTCTGTTAGTGTGACGTAGAAAGCAGTTTTGTGACGTAGGCAACTGTGCACATTTGAGGCTAACATACATAGATACATACACACACACATACATACAGATACACATACACCGAGTATTCACTCGAAAAAACTAAACACTGAATCGGCCATACATACATGTGTGACACACACACACACACACACATAGATACACACACACACACATACATACACACACATACATACATAGATACATACACACACACACATACATACACACACATACATACATAGATACATACACACACATACATACAAATACACATACACCGAGTATTCACTCGAAAAAACTAAACACCGAATCGGCCATACATACATACATACATACACACACATACATACACACACATACACACACACACACACACACACATACATACATAGATACATACACACATACATAATACATTCATACATACATACATTCATACATATACATACACCGAGTAAAAAATTCATCGTTATTGTTTTGTTTACATTTGTGTACATACCATATGTTTACTACGTCACAAATTGGTGGTCGAGACGGAGTAAATAATATGAAGCCGAAAGACGGAATACCATTGGTTAAAATTCTAATTATTAAACAATGTTAAACTTAGAAGTTACAATTCCGTTTTCATTCTGGTTTACAATTAAGTTTACTTTGACACATTCTACCAGTATACGAAGTTTCAAATTGTTTGGTTCAGTAGGAAACATTTGAAAAAACTGGCTTCACAAATGAAAAGATCCGGATTAACTATATATATATATATATATATATACATGTATACATATATACATATATAGGTATATGTAGGTCCCGGGTTGATTCGGGTTAACCACAGTAAATAAGGTACTCAATACATAGCAGAGTAAAATTAATTTATTATATAGAAGGAGCTTCTACAGGACTAGAACTGTTTCATTCAAGAGAAATCTCTCAGGAAGCTAGTTAACAAGAATTGTAT
>NW_021835249.1:15000-17500 GCF_006345805.1 Octopus sinensis | reverse complement strand
ATAACTGCTTCAATTCAATGTCTCAGCCTCAATTTTTCCTTTAAATATCAATTTGCGTTAATCTTCCTTTCTTACTTTTTTTCTGTTTTTTAAATGGAGTTCTTCCTTAGACATTTCAAGTCAGTTTTTGTGTGTTTTCGATAAGTACATTGAATTATATACACATATTCACTTTCTACACGACTCTAAAGCTTTACTTTCACATATTTTATTTTCTGCTTTCGTCACCTTTGTATTTAATAACTCTTATTTATGCATACACTAAATCACGTTTAATGGACAACTAAAATCCTTTCGAATGCTTCGAATGCATTAAAAACAAGTGTTTTACATAATCACATGTTTAATTTCCTCTAATTCCTTCTACTAATATACAATATCCAAGGAGCATTTGTCCCGAGAAAAACAAAAGAAGAACGAAAACACGAGAATAACGAACAAAGATCTGCACGTTTCGTACAATGGTCCAGCATCAAGGCTGTAAACAGACGAAAAAAAGAAGAAAGTGAGAAAGCAGCGTCGTTCCAGGGAAGACAACATGGCGAACGGAAGAAATAATGGAAATGGTAATGGCAGAGTGAAATTGTGTTGAATAGTCTTTTACAGATGAAAATAAACAGAACAGAGTAAGATAAGGAAGACAAACATTGGGAGTATTTGAGGAAGGGGCGGCGAGCTGGCTAAGGTGGTGAGCTGGCAGACACGTTAGCACGCCAGGCGGAGTGCTTAGTGGTATTTCGTCTGTCGTTACGTTCTGAGTTCAAATTCCGCCGAGGTCAACTTTGCATTTCAACCTTTCGGGGTCGATAAATAAAGTGCCAGTTTCGCACTGGGGGCGATATAATCGAATTACTCCCTTCGTCTGTCCTTGTTTGTCCCCTCTATGTTTAGCCCCTTGTGGGCAGTAAAGAAATATATTAGAGGAAGAGCAAAATGGTGTTATGTATGTGTGAGTATATGAGTATCAGTGTCAGTGCATGTATGTATATAACATGTGTGTGTGTGTATGTATGCTTGTGTGTATATATGTATGTATGTGTGTTTGTATGTACGTATGATTGTATGTGAAAGCGCGTGGATCAGTGGTTAGAGCGTCGGGCTCACAATCACGAGGTAGTGAGTTCGATTCCAGGGCCGGGCTGTATGTTGTGTCCCTGAGCAAGACACTTTATTTCACGTTACTCGAGTTCACTAATCTGTAGAAATGAGTTGTGACGTCACTGGTGCCAAGCTGTATCGGCCCCTTTGCTTTTCCCTTGGATAACATCAGTGGCATGGTGAGGTGGGGGTTTAATATACATAGGCAACTGTCAGACAACCTTGCTCGGACTTGTGCCTCGGAGGGGAACTTTCTAGGTGCAATCCCATGGTCATTCACGATAGTATGGAAATGTGTAGGAATGTATGTTTGTATGTATACTCTTTGACTCTTTTACTTTTTTCAGCCATCTGACTGCGACCATGCTGGAGCACCGCCGTTAGTCGAGCAATCGATCCCAGGACTTATTCTTTGCCGAATAGCTAAGTTACGGGCACGTAAACACATCACTATCGGTTGTCAAGCGATGCTAGGGGGACAAACACAGATACACAAACATATACACACACGTACATACATATATATACATATATACGAAGGGCTTCTTTCAGTTTCCGTCTACCAAATCCACTCACAAGGCTTTGGTCGGCCCGAGGCTATAGTAGTAGACACTTGCCCAAGAGTTGGCCTTCCCTATTTTCTTTTTTGTCCTTTCTATAGTGTTCAATGACTTGTTCCTATAGTCATGGAACACTATAGAAAGGACAAAAAAGAAAATAGTGAAGGCCAACTCTTGGTATGATAGCCATAAATACCAGAGTGTCATGTTCGTTGACACCACCCCTGGAGGTGAACTGGCGTACCGCTTTAGAGGGACCCTAGATAAACATAAACTAAGAATTAAGGTTGTTGAAAAGCCAGGCAACCCTATCAAATCTATAATTGGTAGAACCTATCCTTTTAGTAGAACCCTCTGTACGGATAACTATTGCACTGTATGTAGATTTAGCCCACAAACAAACTGTAAAGCCAGAAATGTAGTCTATAGTATAAGATGTATAGAGGGACGATGCAGTAACAAGACCGTAACATACGTTGGTGAAAACAGCAAGAAGCCTAGGAGAGCGGGTGAATGAACATTGGACAACACTCAAGGAAGGTAAAAGCTCACGATTCTGTACCAACACGCCGAACAGGAACACGGGGATCAATCAATAACATAGAGATTAAGATATTGTCACACATAGAAAGATGCAACAAAAACAATTAACATTACAGAAGCTACACATATAATATAAAATAAACCTAGCCTGAATAGAAAACTAGAATGGAGCAATAGCACACACCACAACATATGACGATAGAGGATCTTGAAAACATAATAAATACACAGATAAATAACAAATAGAAATGAATAACTATATATATGTAATATATATCTGTATATATATATATATATAA
>NW_021835249.1:5000-10000 GCF_006345805.1 Octopus sinensis | reverse complement strand
TAGTAAGTAAACAAACTTTCTTATCTATATATATATATATATATATATATATATCTTATATACATATATGCTTATATATATATATATATATATATATATATATATTATAGAATATATATATATAAATATATATATATATATATATATATATATATATACATATATATATATACATATATATATATATATACTATATTTATATCTATATATATATATATATATATATATATATAGATATATATATATATATAATATATATATATATATATATATACATACATCGACGGGCTTCTTTCAGTTTCCGTCTACCAATCCATTGACAAGGCTTTGGTCGGCCCGAGGCTATAGTAGAAGACACTTGCCCAAGTTGCTGGGCGAGTGGGAATTAGGGATACAAGTAAATGTAATCGCCGGTGGTAAATATCGCAAGGCGGTGAGCTGGCAGAAACGTTAGCACTCCGGGCGAAATGCGTAGCCGTATTTCGTCTGCTGTTACGTTCTGAGTTCAAACTCCGCCGAGGTCGACTTTGCCTTTCATCCTTTCGGGATTGATAAATTAAGTACCAGTTACGCTCTGGGGTCGATGTAATAGACTTAAGCAATGTGTCTGTCCTTGTTTGTCCCCTCTGTGTTTAGCCCCTTGAGGGTAGTAAAGAAATAGGTAAATATTGCAAATGCGATTACAAATTGGCTTAAGGTGTCAGTATTGAGACTAAGGTGGTGGAATGTACAGACGATGACCACAGCATTATCAGATAATCGCCTGATACCAGTAACACACGAAGGATTACAGTGACTAACAAAGAACTTTTTAAATATCAAGTGATCTTCGCTACTTGTTGCAGATTCTGGGATTCTGTATGAGAGAGAATAAACTTCTTACTGGCAAGGAAAGGACATAGATGAGATTAGGGTAAGTTATGCTGACTTTGCAAAAGATGGTCCAGCCCAGAGAACTAGAGACTGGGTAGAGTTTCTCACCTCGACTCCATACGTTCAATGGACTTGTCAAACTTATTTCTTTATCGCCCACAAGGGGCTAAACATAGAGGGGACAAACAAGGACAGACAAAGGGATTAAGTCGATTACATCGACACCAGTGCGTAACTGGTACTTAATTTATCGACCCAGAAAGGATGAAAGGCAAAGTCGACCTCGGCGGAATTTGAACTCAGAACGTAACGGCAGACGAAATACCACTAAGCATTTCGCCCTGCGTGCTAACGTTTCTGCCAGCTCGCCGCCTTGAACTTTGGTGCTTTGTTTTCCCAGGACAAAAAGGGAATGTTGTATCGCTTCAGATTATCTTTTAGTTTGTCTTTTAAACGCAAGAGTATCCTTCCAACTTGCCTTCCTGTTGGGAGTTGACGCCAATAATTTGAACAATAATGAACTTGTCGACCTTGTCAATGTCTATCTCCGACATTATACTCTACACAAAATACAAGGATGTATTCTGTGATCAACGCTGAAGGAAAATTCAGGATATTCCAATCTATGAACCGCTACAACTGCTTGGTGACTTAACCCTACAGTGGTCACCGGTTACGAATCTCGGTCAAACTACCTGAAGCAGTATGAAAGGCAACACTCCATAGAATTTGTGCCACAAACATTTACACAATAAAACTTAGCACAAAGACTCTTGGAGACATCTCTGTTTCAAAAACTGAAACCAACTACGCCAGGAACTCACAAGAAGCTTCCACTTGAGGAATGTGTTAATGACTCGGTCCTTCCAGATTACCGACTGCAAGACAAGTCACTCTTAGGTGTGCAGCTAGATGCCACTTCAACCGAAAGCAGATGCAGACTATGAGTCCACTTATTAAGCAACCTATTGATGTGACTGGCATGACAGCGAAATAAAGGGCGAAAGTTCAAGTTACTGGAGGATGTCCTTTCTGCAAATACCTCATTCGGTCATGCACGGTGAACTTTCCCTGCGGTGAATTGATGACGGTGAACTTACTGTACATGGCCTGAGACGGGCACTGAACATCAAATGGACTGATCAAGTGACCAAGGATGGGATCGTGAGATCGTGCGCAATACACAGATTTCTCAATTTACTGCAGTAACGTCGCTTCCGCATGTTAGACAGGTGGTTTCTAAAACACCAACTGTATGGTGAACCAGCATCCTGCAAGAGAACACGAGGTCAATCCCATGCTCGATTTCAAAATATCTGCAAGGAAGACGTGAAGCGTTTATTTACATGGACATACAAAAGTGAAAGACATTGCTGATAATCGATGCCTCTGGAAACTAGAGACGGTCAAAGGCTTGACTCTTTAGCGTTTAAACAAATATTCTATATGGTTTATGTTCAAACGGAGCAGAGCTGGTCTCTCACACCTCCCCTGCAATGTCATTCTAAAAATAACCAATCACATTATCAAATCTCAAAGCTACAAGATAATGCATGATTAATTCAAAATAATGTGAATAAATAAACATTACATTTGATAAGGTAATTTGATTGCTAAAAGGTTAAGAAGACCTGCAGGAAGAGGATGAGGGTCAGTGATAAAGAAAAGCAAAATCAGCGAAGAAGCAGCACCATGACCATTTGAACATGTACTTCTTTATATCATTTTTACTCTTTAGTCTTACTTTTTTTCAGTGATTAGGCTGTGACCAGGTGAGGCTTTACCTTTTTCATATCGACTCCAGCGATTATGCATGAATAAATAGGCAGGCAGTGAGCTGGCAAAATTGTTGCTTTGTTTTCCCAGGAAGAAAAGGGAATGTTGTATCGCTTCAGATTGTCTTTTCGCTCGTCTTTTAAACGCAAGAGTAGCCCTCCAACTAATCTTCCTGTTGGGAGTTGGCTAAAGAGAAGTAGCTGAGCCCTACTTATAATTATATATATATATATATATGTAAGTTGCGAAGAAATTAATTAAAACCAGAACTAGTTTTCATTATGATGTTTCATATCAAAAATGTCAGATGTAAACAAACAATGAGATTGAAGATGGAAAAAGGGTAATGGATTTACATGCCAAATTTCGAGAGGTTTTGCTCCTTCATCAGCTCCCATCCAACCCCTTAATCATTCACAAACACATTGTATAACACTTTGTGGGCCGGCAGGGTTGGAATTACACAAAAGGCCATTGGGGTCCACTTTTATTATTGCCCATTTCCGCTCTAGCCATAAAGTAATATTTGTTTAATCTTGTGTGAGTGCATGATACAAAGCAAGAAATTTAGCACTTTATAGGTATATATTTGTAATTATTAGCGTTTAATGGAGGGGAATTAAAATATAATTTATTGACTGAAAAAAAAAATCATTTATTGAAAGAAATCAATATTTTTTATAGTTTTATAAACTATATATATATAACACTAAATATAAAGTAAAACAAAATTATTTAGTATATCGATTCATACCTGAACAAATACGAAGAAAATTGAATATGAAAATTGAAAATACGAAGAAAATATCTGAAAAAGGAACAGGAAAAAAAATTTCACAGATGGCCAATGGGGTCCAGTTGGAACCAAATGGCCATATTTTATGCTGCAACATCCATAAGTTTGGAAAGTGGCTGTGTGGTAAGTAGCTTGCTAACCAACCACATGTTTCCGGGTTCAGTCCCACTGCATGGCATCGTGGGCAAGTGTCTCCTGCTATAGCCCTGGGCCGACCAAAGCCTTGTGAGTGGATTTGGTTGACGGAAACTGAAAAAGAAGCCCGTCGTATATACGTATATATATGTGTGTGTGTGTATATGTTTGTGTGTCTGTGTTTGTCCCCCTAGCATTGCTTGACAACCGATGCTGGTGTGTTTATGTCCCCGTCACTTAGCGGTTCGGCAAAAGAGACCGATAGAATAAGTACTGGGCTTACAAAAGAATAAGTCCCGGGTTCGAGTTGCTCGACTAAAGGCGGTGCTCCAGCATGGCCGCAGTCAACTGACTGAAACAAGTAAAAGAGTAAAAGAGAGAGTATTTGCATTCATAAACGAGATGTCACGAGATGTAAAATCATTTAAATAAAAAATGTAAAAGTTGCATAACTTTTAAAATTTGCTGAGGTTCCAGGGGACCCCTCCAGGTCATGAAGGATTAAATAGCCCCTAAATACAGCGCTGTAACGTTATTGGATCCACCAATTTTACATGTTAAACACAGCTGATGATCGGAAACGAGTTCTGGAACTTGGAACTCTTTTACTCTTTTACTCTTTTACTTGTTACAGTCATTTGACTGCGGCCATGCTGGAGCACCGCCTTTTAGTCGAGCAAATCGACCCCAG
The DNA here is from genome assembly GCF_006345805.1 of Octopus sinensis. Taxonomy (NCBI): domain Eukaryota; kingdom Metazoa; phylum Mollusca; class Cephalopoda; order Octopoda; family Octopodidae; genus Octopus; species Octopus sinensis. The sequence continues at coordinate 5,729 of NW_021835249.1, read as the reverse complement.
GACTTATTCTTTGTAAGCCTAGTTCCTATCCTATCGGTCTCTTTTGCCGAACCGCTAAGTAACGGGGGCGTAAACACACCAGCATCGGTTGTCAAGCGATGTTGGTGAGACAAACACAGACACACAAACACACACACACACATACATATATATACATACATATATATATGACGGGCTTCTTTCAGTTTCCGTCTACCAAATCCACTCACAAGGCTTTGGTCGGTCTGAGGCTATAGTAGAAGACACTTGCCCAAGGTGCCACGCAGTGGGACTGAACCCGGAACTGTGTGGTTGGTAAGCAAGCTACTTACCACACAGCCACTCCTGCGCCTATAAAATTTGTGCCAATCATTTAAAGAATGCCCTAAATTTCTGTTGAGTCATATACTTTATCAGGTGAATCACACACGTACGCAGACGCACATACACACACACACACACACACACACACACACAGAGCAGAGAGAGTTACAGCGGTTCTAACACATTTATTCCCAAAGGCGAAGAAGTGGGTGTGGTAAGTACATTGCTTACCAACAGCATGATTCTGGGTTCAGTTCCACTGTGTGGCAACTTGGGTATATGTCTTCTACTATAGCCACGGGCCGACCAAAACCTTGTGATTGGATTTGGTAGACGGAAACTGAAAGAAGCCCATGATATATATATGTATATGTATATATATGTATGTGTGCAGATATGTTTGTGTGTCTGTGTTTGTCCCCCCAA
>NW_021835248.1:20000-32500 GCF_006345805.1 Octopus sinensis | reverse complement strand
TATATATATGTGTGTGTGTGTGTGTGTGTGAGTGTGTTTGTCTGTGTTTGTCCCCCCAACATCGCTTGACAACCGATGCTGGTGTGTTTACGTCCCCGTCACTTAGCGGTTCGGCAAAAGAGACCAATAGAATATGTACTAGGCTCACAAAGAATAAGTCCTGGGGGTCGATTTGATCGACTAAAAAGCGGTGCTCCAGCATGGGTGCAGTCAAATCACTGAAACAAGTAAAAGAGTAAAAGAGTATACATATATATATATATATATAAGTATACGCACACACATACATGCACACATGCATACATTCATACTCACACAGTGCATATATATACACGTATACATATACCTACCTGTCTGTCTATCTATTTCTCTCTCTCTCTCTATCTCTATCTCTCTCATATATACATATATATGTATGTACATACACACACACATACACGCATATATATATATATATATATTATATATATATATATATATATATATAATATATATATATATATATATATATATTTCATTTCATTTCATTTTGGAGTTTCATGTGTGGGGAGGGCGAGGCTGAACATCTCTACAGCGTGTCATGATCTCAAGATTACCAAATCTCTTCTTTTTCTTTTCAAGGATCTATAACGTTTGCAAACATGGGTATCGCCATGTTGGAGCCGTCCCTACCAATGTGGATGTCGGACACAATGGGCGCACCCGAATGGGAGCAAGGTAAGATGCTATTCATTCCATATCGAACTCGCATGCGATTGTCCAAAGTGTGTGCTTGTGTGTGTTGTGATAATTGCATACTTGGGGAAATTTATGGGATAGGTTTTATTAAAGAACTGGTAATCCTGTGAGTATAATTAATGAGTAAATATCGAGTTATACAGTTGTGGTCCTAAAGCTGTCTTTGTCCACAGAGCGGCAATGCTTTCATTGCCCTTTGTAAAGAACGCAACTTTGATATGAAAAGAATAATACAAACATTAAGGTACACACACACGAGCTCACTTTCTCTCTCTCGCTCTCTCTCTCTCTCTTTCTCTCTCTCTCTCTTTCTCTCTCTCTCTCTCTCTCTCTCTCTCTCTCTCTCTCACACACACACACACACACACACACACACACACACACACACACACACACACACACACACCACACACACACACACAGGCTGTTGATATTGGTACGGGAAAACGATTGATTTGTGTGATTGAAACTTTCTCTAAATGTAACTGAGAATCTTCGCTAAATGGTTAAAGCAAGTGCTGACCTTTCATGGGGCAAAGATTTTCAGGAGATATTTTCCCCCAAAAATGTTTTAGCTCTAAAAAGTATATTTCATTTTAGATGTAAGGATACTGAAGTCTTCTTTCACAACCATATGTATTAAAAGCAAAAAGCTGGGATCTTTTCGGTTTGAACAGCAGTTTTTTCTAGCGGTGTCATATGGAATTGTCACCCATAATTATGACCCTAGTATCGATCTATTGCATTTCAATCTGTTTTAGGGTTAGGGTTAGGGGTGGGGGGAAGGGTATCTTTTTTCTTCACAAATATAAATAAACCCAATCTGTTTCTTAAACGAGGGACATACCCATACGGCACAGAATGTTTTTTTTACCTCAATGGACGTCAGTGATTGGTTGAAATTACAGAAATTGAAGAAAAAAACAACAAATATCTTACAAACTATAGAATTTTCTCAATAAAGCCAAGAGAAAAAGATGTTTTATAAACACATTCTACCAGTACACGAAGTTAAAATTTTTTTAGTTACCTAGAAATTATGTTAAAAACTGCCGTTCAAACCGAAAAGATCTAAAAGCTGTACCAGAGTGTTGAAAATAAAATCTAGTTTTAAAGGGGTTTGTTGAGTGAGAGTGTGACCGAAAGGTAGAAAGTTTAATTAAAAATTGATGTTAACATTGGAACTGTCGTTGGCTAATTCTTACACCTTTCCTTTTCAGGTGTTGCCTTTTTACCCGCAAGCATTTCGTATTTGATAGGAACAAATGTATTTGGTTTACTGGCTCATAAAATAGGCAGGTAAGTGAGATGAGGATTCTGGTTTTTTTTTTTTTTGAGTAAATGTTGTTCAAATTTTGGTTAAGTTGCGCGATCACTTTAATAAGGACATATCGAGAGAACGATGGAGATCAGAAATAAAAGCAATGACGACGATGATGATGATGATGAAAAGAAAAGGCAACAAATACAACAGCAACAACAATACATCGTTCTCCAATCTTCATCGTTTGGTGATAATTTTCGTTCAGTAATATGCGTGTGTGAATGTATGTATGTATGTATGTATGTTGCATGGTCGGGTCGTCGGCGACTAAACCGGCAACCCCACCAAGCTTGCCTGGTGAGGAGGGTGTTTATTGGACATATTGGACACCCTGCGGGATGAAAGACAAAACCCGTCAAAGGGCGGAGGAACTCTTGAGAGTCAACGGCCATCCAATAAATATCTTAAGGCTGTATCATGCGCGGGGACATAGAAATAATCGAACTAAATACCCGATCGCGCGGTTAAACCATTGGGAGTGAAGGACTCCTAGCCTTTGTTAGGGCATCCTTCTAGGCGAAGGTAACTCAGGTAACTGGGATAACTCCGACATAAAACCTGCAGCTCAGTGGTTACCGATGATGTTGACTTGTTCTTCTTTTCGGATTATGGCTGCTGTTGCTTAGTGAGTGAGATTGACTCAGTGCACAGCCTTTCCTCACTTTAGAAAAAATCTTCTTGCACAGGCATTGCACGATAACAACATTGATTAAGCTTCGTGCAATGGCCATACTCGATAACGAGGGGGCAGCCACCATGTAAGTATGTATGTATGTATGTATGTATGTATGTATGTATGTATGTATGTATGTATGTATGTATGTATAGAATGATGGATGGATGGATGCATGGATAGATAGATAGATAGATAGAAAGACAGATAGCTGGATGGATGGAAGCAGAGATAGGTAGATGGATGGATGAATGGATGGATGGATGGATAGGATAGGTAGATAGATAGATAGATAGATAGTGGGTTGTACGCATGCGTCTTTCTAAACCTTGAGTGTGATGCATTCGCTCTTCCGTGGTTGCTGTATGGAAACATACCAGGTCTTTGCACATCTCGTGATGTGGAATGAAGGATCCAGGCAAGTATAGGTGTGTGTGTGTGCTCGCGCGCGTGCATATGTATCTTCGCTTTAATATGCGACCGATATTATTTCTCCGCGTTAACGTGTATTAATGTAGATGTGTGTATGCGTTCGTGTACGTATGTGTATGTGTGTGTGTGTGCATGTGTAGAAACGGTTTCTCTGCTGTCAGTTTTATACAGTCAACCTGAAGGATAGGTGGAGACATTAAAGCACAAAAATGCCGATAATTTCTACAACAAACAGTCAAAATGTCGCTTTTATGTAAAACAGGAAATAAAAAGGAATAAAGTTGTTTGGTTTTTTGGTTTTTTTTTTCCGAGAGGAGAGAAATGACTCGGAAATATGAAGAAAGAATCAGGCGTCATGGGACACATTTTCAAAGATTATCCCCCAAAAATCCAGATATAGCGAGGGGAAGGGGTGTCGTTAATATCTGAAAAGGTAAATTAGTCAAATATACCTGAAAATAACATCTCAGATATTCTAATGCAATTGTGACACTCCTCGTCTCCGATAAGTCGATTTATTATTAAAAGTAAAAAAAAAAACAGTGAAGTATATGAAGAAACATGAAAACATTATCATCATCATCATTATTATTATTATTATTATTATTATTATTATCATCATCATTATTATCATTATTATTATTATTATTATCATTATTATTATTATTATCATCATTATTATTATTATTACTTATTATTATTATTATCATTATTATTATTATATCATATTATTATTATTATCATCATTATATTATTATCATTATTATTATTATCATTATTATTATTATTAATCATTATTATTATTATCATTATTATTATTATTATATTTTATTATTAACTGATATGTTATTGTTCGGCAAAATGTGGGCTGTGTCGGAGTCATCTCATTTTTGTACTAGAAAAAAAAATCTTGAAGCATTTGATGCTTAATTGCTTTCGTGTAACCAAATAGAAATAAAATAGGTACCGCTAATGATTTGGAGAGTCCTATGAATATAAATTTTCTGTTTATTTTTTAATCTAATAATGATACAGTCTGTGATATTGAATTAGGGATGGCAGAGACCAAACATTAGAATTATCACTTCAAACATTGGTATAGAATGTTAGGAAGATTATTGGTGAAATCCTGGCAACCAAACGATTTGCTCTCTTAACTACCCCACACTTGTCCGGAAAAGAAACCTTCCCAATATTTATATTTCTTTTTAAAAGAATTGACTTTTCTGTATTTGTCACTGGTAACGCTGCAAACGACGACATATTGAAAAAAGAAATATGTAAATCTTTACAAAAGAAACCTGTTGTGCAGCCAGGTAATATAAACTAGTGCTGTATTCCTTTAACAATCAAAAACGATAATTCAATCATTATTTTCGATTTTAAATTAGACAACGAGCATGCAGTCGATAAAGTAATTTTCTGTTCCTGAATTCAATATCTGAATCTGTTTTGTCTACGAAAATATTTCAAATTTATTTCCATTCTGTCATTTTAGTCCAATATCGACAAAATATTACCTTCTTTTGACTCAGTACAGAAATGGAAAGATAATAAATTGAATCAACGTTGATATATTTATCGGAACTCATTTTAAAGACCCAAAAGAATTCCGGCCGAAGTCAATTGAACAAATTAAATTAGAAATCAAAACATTGAAGAACAGAACTAAGACGAAGTTGTTTTGTGCTCCTTCTTTTCTGCTCATTCACTACCCTTAAATTTTAATGTTGCTTTACTGGCTCTCTCTAGGTTTCCAGCCAATATATTTACCTGCAATGCTGATAAAACTTGTCTGCTCTGACTTATGGAGTCTGTTACTTTAAAACATTACTCCGCAGTTCTAAAACTCTCAACACATCTATCTTCCGCTTATTTTTCACAAGACTTTTATGAAAAATTGCTGGGTGGTTTTAGATTCCTGGATATTACTCAGAGAGAGTATTTGATTGGCAGAAGCATCAGAGCGTTGCCAAACAGCTTGATGATATTTCGTTTGCGTCCCGAATGTAAGTCCTTTCGACTTATCTTTCCTTCTTCTGAGATCGATAAAACAAAATACTGTTTGAGTAGTGGTGTCGATTGATTCGTCTCTACCCTCCTCTAAAACTTCCTTCTTTCAATATTAAAACTACTTTCTTTTTTCTTTTTTTGAGAAACCTATTTTCTCAAGAATGGTATTTAGGCAGTGTATCCCAGAGCCCCAAGAATTACAGGTATAAACCTGGACTTGTAATCTGGATAGAGTATCTGCAGATTTCTCAATAGTTCAGCATAGGTGTTCTCTTTTTCACTGATCTTCAGCTTTATGTTAACATCCGCTGGGCAGCTAATTTCTACAACTCTACACAGTTTCTCTTCTCTATCCCAAATCATTATATCAGGTCTGTTGTGCTTACATTTTATTGAATTTTTCACTGGGACATTCCATCAGTACACCTCTTTATTATTAGTGGCTATGGTGGCTTCTACCATATTGTGGGTTCTTATTTCTTTGTTCCCGGGATTATCCTTCCGAGTGATTTCATTGTAGAGTGTTCTAGCCACAACATCATGTCTCATCGGTAGATAATACTGTGATGACATTTTCAGACAACTGCTTATGGTGTGGGTAATATCTTCGGTGTTAACCCCACAAAGTTTGCATCGGTTGTTACATTTTATTGCTTTTCTTGCATCTCTATTCCTTTTTTGCATCAGGTAATTGATTGATATTTCTTATTCCTGGATTTCAAACGCATACCTTTCAAAGTGGGAAGTAGTAATCCGGCTATTGGCCCATGATAGACTGCTTTGATGATTAATACTACTACCGTCTCGGAGTTTTCTACTAACATATCCATGCATAATCTTTTTCTCATATAGGTTTATCCTTTCATATGATAATACATTGTAGTAGAGTCGTGCAACGTCTTTGGGCGTGTATTCTAGGTTATCAGACAAAGAGTGTTGCTCAAGGAGCTGCTTTCCAAGTCTTATGATGTTATCAGCCTCATGTATGCAAACTTGGTCAAGGGATGGACTTCGACACTTCCTGGTTAAAAGATGTTGTCGAAAGAATATGATACGACACTCAAATGCATTTTGAATCGATGCTAAGCCTGTATGTATGTAATGTATGTATGTATGTATGTATGTATGTATGTATGTATGTATGTATGTATGTATGTATGTATGTATGTATGTATGTATGTATGTATGTATGTGAGAGAGAGAGAGAGAGAGAGAGAGAGAGAGAGCGATAAACCTATGCCTTTCTCTGTGTGTATGAGTGAATGTAGTTTTATACACTTTCTATATGCAAGAATTCGCACATTGTTTCAAATATTTATTTGATTAGATTTATAAACCAATCGGACACCAATTTATTAATGAATTAGGATCTTTTCGGTTTGAACGGCAGCTTTTTTCTAGCGGTGTCATATAAAATTGTCACCCATAATTATGACTCTAGAATCAATCTATTGCATTTCAATCTCTTTTAGGGTTAGGGGTGGGGGAAGGGTATCTTATTTTCTTCAGAAATGTAAATAAATGGCGGTGCCCCAGCATGGCCACAGCTCATTAGCTGAAACTGGAAAAATCAAAATCATCAAAACCCAATCTGTTTCTTAAACGAGGGACATATTCATACAGCACAGAATGCTTCTTAACTCAATAGACGTCAGCGATTGGTTGAAATTGCAGAAATTGAAGAAAGAAAACAACAAATATCTTACAAACTATAGAATTTTCTCAATAAAGCCAAGAGAAAAAGATGTTTTATAAACACATTCTACTAGTATACGAAGTTTAAAATTTTTTAGTTACCTAGAAATTATTTAAATAAAACTGCCGTTCAAACCGAAAAGATCCGTGAATTGTGTCCCTGTTGGTGCCTATTAGCAGCTGAATAGACTGAGAGTCTAGAAAGAAGTACCAGTGGTATTTCAGGAACACCCGAGGTTTTTCACACGTTGGCATCCAACTTTCACTGTTTGGCTGGTTGCGTCTTGTGTTTTTGTATCTTAGATAGATAGATAGATATGTTTGTGTGCGAGCATGTGCTTTTGCGCAGGCGTGTTTGTTTTTTTCTATGCATATATAAGCACGTGTGTGTCTGTGGTGTAAATACTTGCTAGTACTTGCTTAAACCACACTCATAACACACACATACTCACGCATATACACACATAGTCACGCATGTACATATATACACCTACACAAATACAATTTACTATTTATATGCAAACACTATCAACATGATTAAATGACTGTTTAAAGTAAATGTGTCTGTCTGTGTGTACACGTGTTTGTGTGTGTCTGTGTGTACACGTGTTTGTGTGTGAAAGAGAAAATGAAAGAAGGATAAGCACACACACACACACACATATATGTATGCATATTCATATTCGTATATATATATATATATATATATGTGTGTGTGTGTGTGTGTGTGTGTATGAATGCATGTATATACATAGACACATGCACATATGTGTGCTTATTTCTTCATATACACCTTTTATATACTTACATGCATACAATCATAAATTTGTACATACACAGAAATGTATATGTGTGTGTGTGTGCGCGTGTGTGTGTGCGTGCGTGCGTGCGTGCGTGTGCGTGTGTTCGTGTGTGTGTGTTCGTGTGTGCGCGCGTGTGTGTGTGTGTGCGTGGTGTGTGTGTGTGTGTGTGTGTGCGTGTGTGTGTGTGTGCGTATGTGTGTGTGTTCGTGTGTGTGTATTCGTGTGTGCGTGCGCGTGTGTGTGTGTGTGTTCGTGTGTGTGCGTCTGTGTGTGTGCGCGCGTGTGTGTCTAGACAATGTTAATGAGAAAAGTAAAAGTAGGCAAGCAAATTGATGGGAGGTGGGCCAGGATGGCAGGGGTGGGCAGGGTGGAGGTCTTTATATGATAGGCTGTGAGCGATTAAAATCTCTGTAGCACGAAATCGGTTGTCCATGTCCAATAGAGAGAATGGATTTGCAGAGACACATGTTCTAGCAAATTCATTAAAAAGAAAGCCATTGCAGAATTGAAGTGGAATTGTCCAACATTATGAAGTCCGGATATTAAGTGGTACGCGTCCGGTCCAGAGAAGCGTCTCATGAATATTCATCGATTTGTTTGACGTCGTCAGGAGTGAGGACAACGATTGGTAGCTAAGGTGGTGACATAGAGACAGATGGAGAGAAAGGGAGAGAGAGAGAGAAAGGGAGGGAGGGGAGAGAAAAAGGCATTCTGGAGGGATCGATAGATATACAGACAGATAATTAACTAGAAAGAGGGAGAACGAAAAAGTTTGATAGATAGATAGATAGATAGATAGATAGATAGATAGATAGTGGATAGATAGATAGACACACAGAGAGACAGACAGACTGATGGATAGATAGACAGACACACACAGACAGAGAGACAGACAGACAGACGGACGGACAGACAGACTGATAGATAGACAGACAGACTGATAGATAAACAGACAGACAGACTGATAGATAGATAGATAGATAGATAGATAGATAGATAGACTGATAGCTGAATTAATCGATAGCATAATCGAAGTTATCAAAATTCAAATGAATGTAAGAGAAATGTGAAAGTAAACGGATTTGATAATAAAAGACCGATCTGTCGGCTTTGCGGGTCATCGCGATGCTCCGTCTTCATTTTTATTCATTGTTATCTAATTGGTGCCATTAAAGGTAAATTAGGACTTTACAGGTTCCAATAATGTCTTTTGTCAGAAAACTATGAAGAGATATTTTGGTTCGCAAGGATTTCTGCTTTAGTTTCGAGTAGAATTCTTAAAATATGAATGGTTTTTCTTTTCCCTTTATCGTTTTTTTTTTTTCTTCTTTTTTTCTTTTTGCAACTCCACTAAATTTCTTATTTATTTCTTACTAGCAGTATCGCCCGGCGTTGCTCGGGTTTGTAAGGGAAATAACTATAAAGCATTTTTAGAGAGTTATAGGAAAAAAAATAGCAAAAAAATGCATTCAAAATGGAAAAAATATGATGGTAAATTTTTTTTTAAATCGTTGACTCATCGTAGACATTTTTAGTGAGTTACTTCCCTTATATTTAAAAAATATGCATTAAAATGGAAAAAAATGATGGTAAATTATTTTTTAAATCGTAGACTCATCGTAGACATTTTTAGTGAGTTACTTCCCTTATATTTAAAAAATATGCATTAAAATGGAAAAAAATGATGGTAAATTATTTTTTAAATCGTAGACTCATCGTAGACGCGCGCTAATACGCAGAAGGGCTCGATATGAATCACGACTATAAGATACCCGGTTTTGGTTAAACTGCACCCCAAAATGTGGGAGTATTTAGGAATCTAAATCGGAGTAGACAGACACACAACCTTACTTTTATATATAAAGATTTATTTTCCCCTGTTCGTGTCATCTTATCGGAATGGCATCATGTGTTCCAGGCCAGTATCCCCTGTTATAAGTACTACATAAGGAAATGATTCCCTGTTGAAAGCAGCCACTGTAAAACTGAGGAATGCATATTGACTTCCCGTTGCCCTTTGTTTTACGTGTGACTCGAAGAAGAGTCGGTTACCACTAATTTCATGCATAAAGCATTAAACTTGCTCCTTCCTCCAACAACACTGTTGACAGACATATCTGAGCAGCAACAGTCAAACAATTAACTCGGATCTTTTCAGTTTGAACGGCAGTTTTTTCTAACGGTGTCGTATGAAATTGTCACCCATAATTATGACCCTAGAATCGATCTATTGCATTTCAATCTCTTTTAGGGTTAGGATTAGTTAGGATTAGCATTAGGAGTGGGGGAAGGGTATCTTTTTTCTTCACAAATTTAAATAAACCCAATCTGTTTCTTAACGAGGGACATATTCATACGGCACAGAATGCTTTTTACCTCAATTGACGTACTGATTGGTTGAAATTGCAGAAATTGAAGAAAAAAAAAACAACAAATATCTTACAAACTATAGAATTTTCTCACTAAAGCCAAGAGAAAATGATGTTTTATAAACACATTCTACCAGTATACGCAGTTTAAAATTTTTTAGTTACCTAGAAATTATGTTAAAAACTGCCGTTCAAACCGAAAAGATCCATTAACTCGGTCATCTGACAGTTGATCAATGACGAAACTGGTGGACTACGAGCAAAAAGGCTTTCGTCATTTTAGTTATTTCCTCTTTACTTTCAACGTTGAAATCCTGCCCGAGTCAACATTCATTTTTTGGGGGTTCTTATAGAATACTAGTGCAGCTTTGGAGTTGATATAATCAACTCGGTAAATTCGTCCCTCCTCGCACCAAAAAAGAAAATCTGAGCTGAGGAATTACAACCGTGTTTCGTGGTCTGCTACCACAACAGCTCCTTCATAGGATCCAGTAAGCTCAAGACATCATCAGGAGGAACCACGTCCGGTTTCGGCCCCTACTCCTCTACCGTTTTGACGTGGCGGGGCCCCCGCTTTCGGGGGTGTCTTCAGCTCTTGTGTTGGGTGCATGTCTTCTTTCTTCTGTTCCCTGGCCTCTTCGATGTATCGTCAGCGAGTGTCAGCCGGTGACTGACTGACTTGTCAAATTTTCCCCTTTAAATACCTGCTGCTAGGCTCCAGCAGGCACCTCCAGCAAGTTGTCAACCCAATCTAAGGGTTTCTTGTTTTATCTTCGCCACCAGATGGCGAAGGATGGCGGGGGTGGTGGAAATACAGTTCCAGTAATATTTATCTGCCACAACGAGATACATCGAACAAGATATAATTAATCTAGCTCTGGTAGATAAACCTGTGTGGTGGCGTTCATGCCTGCCTCAAATGTATCAGGAGAAATGATTCATCACAAGTGTTGAATCGCTATCAAGTCGCGAATTCGTCGCAAATGACACATATACACACACACATACTCACACAACTCACACATACACACACAACATGCACATACACACATACACAAATATATACACACAAACAAACACCAAAATGCTTATACATACTCATGCACACACGCGCGCATAGATTTTCGAACCGTCGGTACATGAGAACTAATTGGTTAAAAATATTTCATTGAGATTATCTCATTCCTCCGTGACGAACTTATGACAACGAATCATTGGCTTGGAGTGGTTTCAAAAAGCTGTATTATATCAACTACGAAAGTAGAATTAGAAAGAATAGACCCAGACATTTTATTTGGTATTATCCATCGTTTAATATAGAAGTGACAAGAGCTATAGCAAGGATCTTAATTTCTTTACATACGAGGCATTTTCCGACATGCCATAGGTATTATAATATCTTTAACCGGAATACTGTTAAAGTATCTAATTCCACAACTTCACACAAAACATTGCACTTTCGGATGTAGCTAAATTTACAAGAAGTAATAATAGTATTGGTTATATTGGTGGTAGCTATAATGTAAAATGTATTTCTGTTAACTCAATGCAAATTACCTATTGTATGATATGCATAAGTGCACCATTAGTTTTCCATTCACCATTCATAAATTTGATCTAAGTTTAACAGGCAATAAATTTAAGGTTCAATATCGCATACAATAATTCATTTCGAATCCCAGCTTATATGTAGAACTTGAAGGATAAAAGCATCCAGTATGATAGCATATGGAAGTTTTCACCAAAGATGAAATCTTGTAATAGAAATAAAATGTTTTGCGTTATATGCACAGCGGAAGCTATGGAAATTCTTTTAGGTAAGGATTCAATCTTGGATGGGAATTTTAAACTGATATCAATATGTAAACTTAAGACATTACTGCCCCGGTGTGTATCTAAATGCATGATAATTTTTTACATTTTCACAACATTCAGCTTCTCCGCTTTTTCGGGGTAGTGACTTCAATGAACGGGGACGGTCAGTTTTGCACTTTAGTCATTTTGCATGTTACTGTTTTGGTTTATGAACTACAATAAAAAAAATACCTATTAATTATGCTCCTTTTTACATAGAAACTTGAGAATACTTGTAAATATATGTGTGTATGATTATCTGTAACTATATGTGTCTATCTATATATGACTGCAAAAATATAGGGACGAGAGATCCGGGTGCAAATATGCATGCGTGTGTAGGTACTTCTATGAGTAACATGAGAGTGAATGTACATGTGAGTGCAGTCTAAGAGTATATATGTGTATAGTAGTAGTAGTAGTATGTATGTATGTATGTATGTATGTATGTATGTATGTGTATGTATGTATGTAACAGCGCGTCGCTGCGTCCACCATTTCTTAGTGATTCCCTAGTACTCCCTGGCGGATGATACCCCTGTACCCCTCAGGCAACAACTCTCCAGCCCATGGGTCTATTTGGGTAGCCGTTGTCGCTG
>NW_021835248.1:0-15000 GCF_006345805.1 Octopus sinensis | reverse complement strand
TCTCAAGAAATAATGTCTACCCATTGAGTATACCCTCAACTGGCTTTCGCTATTAATTACTTTTTATCAAATCTGAAAGATGTCTACCCATATTCTTCGTGGTCCTGCCAAACCCAGTATGAAAAAAAAACAGCTTTCCAGAGATAGCTTCCTCTCATCCCATTTCTGAGTAAAATTGAACATCCTGCTCGTAACCTCATCCCACTTGAGATTCGGACCAATCTAGACCCTCAGCAATTAAACCGATCCGTCTGTCCAGCAATCAACGGCAAAGACTTGCCTCTCCAGGTGCCAAACCGTAAGTCCACCGTTTTGTCCAGATTTATCTTTGCTCCTGTCATTAATTCCAACTTTGTTAGCATGGAGCTGACTACTTCCACCTTCGTGATGTCCGACACCATTAAGGTGACGTCATCTGCATACATCGACACAGCTCTTCCTTATCACAGCTGGAAAGGGATGCCTGCAACAATTATAACAATAAATATAATTCCTTCTACAATAGGTACAAGGCTTGGAATTCTAGGTGAAGGAGCAGTCGACTGGTTCTTTTTTTATCGACCCTGGAAGGTCGATAGGCAAAATTGGCCTCGGACAGAATTGAGCTCAGAACGTTGAGAGCCAAGATAAAGTATCGCAAAGCATCTCTTCTGATGCTCTGACGAATATAAATCATTTATTATTAGTACCTGTAATGTCGTCAGGCGCTTACCAACCACAAGTAGCCACGCAATGCAGGTGGTAGAAATTCCACTTTAGCAATATATAGAGAACTAGTGGTGGGTAAGAACTCTAGGCACGACTATAATGAACTAGCCGGTCTGTTTCAAGGGACTTTGAGGCTGGGGATTACAATGGATTATTTCCAGAAGTCCCTGACTTAGAAGTGCTACCGAGGAACACTACCAATTTGACATAAACGAAAATTTGAATCGTTAATTAAAGCCACTTGGGAACAAGAAATTAGACAGTGGTTGGTAAAACTCAGCCAAATAGCAAATACAGAAAGTGTAGGGAAAGAGACGAAAGCATTAATAATCTTCAACGCGAGCGTAGTAAGCTAGTACAAAAGGAGTATAAACACAGGCATGACTGTATTGGTAAAAGAGTGCATTGGGATAGTAACCAAGTTCGTGGATTTCCAATGATGGAAAAGTGGTGGGAATACGAACCAGAGGCTGTGTTGATAGATGACACTTTCGGGATTTTATGGAATTTCATAGAAAATGATCATATCAGTAAAGCAAGGAGACCAGATATGACTGGGGAGTAGGAAAAGAACAATATCAGCAGTTGATCACCGCTGCCATTGATGTAAGAGTTAACGAATGCATCATATAACAATGAAGGACTTGTCCGTCGAACACCACAGCATACAACGATCGCACCCTCAACGCCGACACTGACTTTAAGCTAATGACGACACTCTTCCCTTGACCACCACATTGACTCCTCGTTCAGCTTCTTCTGTGGGGCCAATCGACCTGCTATTCGCAGATGGTCGAGGAATCACGATAAGACTTGAATCAAAGGAGCCACATTGGATAATAGAGTCCAAGATATACAGAAAGACGTGATGGTCAACGTTGGGAACAGCTTTGATCATAGGTTTTCCTCCGTCACAACTGACCTGGGGTTAAACAACTACAACAATATGTACAACAATGTAACGACGCCCCCGCCCCACCTCCTCTTCCTTCTCTTCCATTAACAATCGATTCCCTGTTTGAATAGCAAACAGAAACAATTTAACAATCAATAGTAAATCAGTTAAGACGCCATCTTTTATCGTTTTGGGACCAATCGGAAAACAGTTTATAGTTTGTTGTTTTGTTTGGTTTATTTCTTTTTTGTTTTATATTTTATGTTAATGATACGAGATGGGGCGAGGTGGTGGGGGGGGCTGCAGACTGTGGCTGCTGGGTGGGTTTTTTGGTGTTTTTTTTTGCTTTTCTGTTTTGGTGCGGGGGGGAAGAACGGGGAGGTTTTTTTTTAAAACTGTCTTCGTCTCTGTTGTTATTACTTTTATATTGTTGTTATTTTTGTTGGTTTAAACCTATTTTGTTCGTTGTTGTTGTTGTTGTTACTGCTGCAACTGGGGATGGGGAGGGTGGCCGTGTTATTATTGTTATTTTACCTTTATTGTTGTCAATAATGTTGTTATTGGCTGTTGTTATATTATTGTTACAGTTGCTCTCAGTTTTTTGTTGCTGTTTGTTTTTAGTTGTTGTTGTTGTTGTTGTGGCACGTTAATATCGTTATTGCTATTGTTTTTTTTTTGTTTTTTGTTTTTGTATTTTTTCCGTTTGCTGTTAATGTTGCTATTGTTTGTGCTGTTGCGAATTCACTGCTCTTCGTCTTTCTTTCTGGTGGTTGCTATTGCATATTGTCGCTAGTTTCGCTCTTCTCCGTGTTGTCATTATCACACTTTGACTGTTTTTGCTGTTGTTGTTGTTGTTGTTGTTGTTTCTACTGCTGTTGTTGCTGTTGGTCCTTAATACCGAATCGATTCCAATATCAACCCTTCAGGAATGAAATGCAGGTTGACCCCGACGATATTTGAATAGAGAAACAGCGAACTCCCTAGTGCAGCGAATTGATGATTTCTGTGTCGCCAATTTGAACGGAAGACTTGAATGTTTCGTATGAGAGATTAAATAGACCCAACGATATAACTGGTACTTATTTCACCAACCCAGAAGTGCAAAGGACGTAACTGGCTGGAACCAGTTTTCCTTTAAAAAATTTTTTTTTCTTTATAAACCTAGGTTTATGCGAACTCAAATGGGTTCTCCTCGCCAACGATCCCAACACCAGCTCCATGTTTATAGACTAAATATATGTTTCATATAAGTTGGTTTCAAATATTGGCACAGGACCAAGTTGACTACATCGACGCCAGTGTTCAACTGGTTCTTTGTCGACCCCAAATGGATGAAAGGCAAAGTCGACCCCGGTGGAATTTGAACTCAGAGCGTAAAGACGGACAAAATGCCGCTGAGCATTTTTCCCGGCGCGATAACGGTTCTGCCAGCTCACTGCCTTTAATGATAATAATAATTCTATCATTCTGTAGGCTACAGAGCCTTCCATTGCCAGATTGCTGCAATATGCAGCGACATCTGTTCAGTAGTTCGGGTGAATGGTAACCTGTCGGAATCATTTAGTATCACGCGCTCGATCCACCAACGTTGTCCCCTCTCGTCTCTTTTGTGTGTACTGAATCTAGCGATATTACTACGGAAACTGGAGATGCTGAATGGCATTCCGTGTGAACCGGAACATGGGAGGACCGTGTCAACATACGCAGATGACGTACCATTACAATGTCGGACATCAGGTATATAGACCAGGTTGGCACTGCTCTATGAGAATACGAAGTGGAGACAGGGGAGAAAAATCAACAGGCGTAGGAGTGGTTGTGTGGTAAGAAGCTTGCTTACGTACCACATGGTTCCGGGTTCAGTCCCACTGCGAGGCACCTTGGGCAAGTGTCTTCTACTATAGCCTCGGGCCGACCAAAGCCTTGTGAGTGGATTTGGTAGACGGAAACTGAAAGAAGCCCGTCGTATATATGTATATATATATTTATGTATGTGTGTGTGTGTCTGTGTGTGTCCTCCCAACATCGCTTGACAACCGATGCTGGTGTGTTTACGTCCCCGTAGCTTAGCGGATCGGTTAAAGGAGCCCGATAGAATAAGTACTAGGCTTACAATGAATAAGTCCTGGGGTTGATTTGCTCGACTAAAGGCCGCAGTCAAATGACTGAAACAAGTAAAAGAAAGAAAGAAAAGGAAAGTCAGTAAGGCTGCTGCTCGGCACCTGGAAAGGCAGGTATATGCCGCCCAACAGTGTCGTGGGACGATTGACACACAGACTGGTTGATATGTTCGGAGTTTGGTTTGGTTCAAATCTCCAAGTGGAGAAGACCTGGGGTGAACTAATGAGCCGAGTGGCCAATCTCACCCAGAGATGGGTAAGAGAAAGCTATCCCTGAAAGATCAAGCAGAGGTGGCGAACGCATATATTGCGTCTGTCATATATATAACTGCCCAACCATTGTGCCTTGTCCTAATTTATGTCTGACCAGAGTGGCACACCTACTCTTCTACTTTCTGTGCAAGGGATTTATTTTAAGGGCCAGGTGCTCCATTTATTGTCAACATCCACTGAATGAAGGGCTGGGAATGACGTGGTTGCTGAGACGCAGACATGCCTTGAGCCTGCAACATCTCTAATGTTTCTTTGGCGTTGAGCAGGTGTGGTCACCATTTGTCCGACTCACTTTTACGCAGCTCGTCTCTGATTGGATTGCAGTCCTGGATCAAATACTCCATTTTTTATCACATTTGCTTGGTAGTTCCGGGTCAATAAGCTCTGATCTTGAGCCTTTATTCTCTGATTTTTAGCCCAGAACTCCATAGACACTGATGGGTATGCTTCTGGTCTACATCAGCTGGTTTGTTACTGGCCACATATCTGCCATGCAGAGGATTTTGTTCCCGCCCATCAGCCAGTTGTTCAAACGTGTTTTGCTTTGCCATTGATTTCACCTTGATTGCAAATACAGTTGCTGCAATTCCATCGTGCTGTTCAACTCATTAGCAAAACTCATGCAGAAACTCATTAGCAAAGTTGTTGCTCTCCTTCATGACAGAATGAAACTTCTTACGTCTCTCATGGTTTTCAACGAGTTTTAGCATCCAGTCGTTAGATGTTTCAAGATGTTTAGTCAGTCCAATTGTGATGGTTTTGTAAGGTATTTCCAATTTGATCAGGTCTCGATCTCCTTCAGCTCTGGCTAGATAAAGACGATCTGCATCTACCCTTTGGGTGGTGCATCTTATTGCAAGTCAGCAGCTTACGGATTTGCCTGTCAGTCTTCCTTATTTCGCTGATATTCCAGTCAACACATTGAAACTATAACTGGAACTATTTATTATTATTTTTATTATTATTATTATTATTATTATTATTATTTGATTTAAGGTGGCGAACTGGCAGAATCGTTTGCACGCCGGGCAAAATGCTTTGCAACATTTCGTCCGTCTTTACGTTCTGAGTTTAAATTCCGCCGAGGTCGACTTTACCTTCCATCCTTCGGGGTCGATAAAATAAGTACCAGTTGCGCACTGGGATCGATATAATCGACTAACCCCTCCCCTGAAATTTCTTGCTTTGTGCCAAAAATCTGAAATTATTATTGTTATTGTTGTTGTTATTGTTATTAGTATTATTATTTGATGAAAACTCTCAGCTTATTTCTCTGGCCAAGAGGGAAAGTGTCAGATGTCCACAGCCAGCAGACTAAGACGACAGTTGATTAGTGGTCGTGTTTGAAGAACCTTGCGAAGAACCCTTCTCGTCGCAACCGACGGAGTGCCGGTTTATATGTCTCGTGTGAGTAAGTGTGTGCGTGCGTGCTTGTGTACACAGCGGGCGCGTACGTGATTGTATGCGTGTTTGTGTGTGTGAAAGAGAGAGACTATAAGTGATTATATGAATGTGTAAGTCAACGTTAATCTATAAATTAGTATACTCTTTTACTTGTTTCAGTCATTTGACTGCGGCCATGCTGGAGCACCGCCTTTAGTCGAGCAAATCGACCCCAGGACTTATTCTTTGGAAGTCTAGTACTTATTCTATCGGTTTCTTTTTGCCGAACCGCTAATTTACGGGGACGTAAACACACCACCATCGGTTGTCAAGTGATGCTGGAGGGACAAACACAGACACACAAACATATACACACACATACATACACACACACACACACACACACATATATATATATTAACAAGGTAAAAATACACTCATCTATTTATATATATATATATATATATATATATATTATATATATATATATATATATATATATATATATATATACGACGGGCTTCTTTCAGTTTCCATCTACCAAATCTATTCACAAGGCTTTAGTCGGCCCGAGGCTATAGTAGAAGACACTTGCCTAAGGTGCCACGCAGTGGGACTGAACCCGGAACCATGTGGTTGGTAAGCAAACTTCTTACCACACAGCCATTCCTACGCCGTATGATGTGTTTTAAAAGTATATTATTTTCCCCCAGTTTCTAACCTTCTTCGCCCTTCCTCCCTCTCTCTCTCTCTCTCTCTGATTCACTCTCTCTTTTTCCAGATGGCTCACTGCTCTACTCGGAATGTTGATGATCGGATTTCTTATGATCGCAGTAAGTAAACGTCTGTTTCTCGTAAAGTTTTCTCTCTTCTTTTTTTGCGGGGGGGGGGGAGGTTGTTTGTTTGTTTGGTTTGGTCATGGAAGGAAAAGCATCGTCCACATCTCCTTTATTGGTCTATAAAACTGGTGAGAGAAAGAAAGAAAGTTATCAAACCGCTGACCGAAAACTGGGTCTCGTAGATGACAGCTGACCCCGCTACAAGCACGCAATGACCTCATGGTTGGATTAAATATGGCGGCTGATAAAGTGTAACATCAAAACAGTTCCTCCAAGAGCAGTCTTCCACACAGTCTCCGTTCATCAACTTTCATTTACGATGTTTTAGTTGAACCAGGGTCATGTTAGAAGGTACTACTAGCTCAAAAGATTCCGGCAGTAGGATCGAACCTTGTCCTAGTGATTACAGAAGACGATACAGAAAAGATAAAATGGCAAGAGATAGTTAGCAATGGTGGCATTCAATGAGGGGAAGGGTCAAAAGAAGAGGGAGCGAGCCAGTAGAAGCCAGATGCAAGGAAAGATAACTGGATGCATGAGAGAGAAGGGGAGATAACCGGACACAATGAAACAACTGGATACCAGATGTTGAGTGACATAACGGAAGACAGATGGACATATTGAGAGAAATAGATGTGGAGGAAGAGCGAAGATAAGAGAAAGAATATAAAAAAAAGAGAAAGAATATAACAAAAATATATGAAGAGAACACGAGCCATCGAATGACCCTCTATCGTATCACTATCCTGTTATTAAGAACAGCTAAATTCTCTCAAATGGCAGTGCCATCTTTAAAGAAAATTATACAAAAGGACAGGATGGTTGTGGCTGGAATGCCGTTGATCACAAGTTTTCTAGATCAATGTTTACTTGGACTTAAACAGCTTCGATGAGACATTACCGACATGTAAAGGAAGCAGTGATGGAACATCAGCGAGACATCAACATATCAACGAGACTTCATCTCTATATATATAAATGGCAAAATGTCTGTGTGATTTGCTTGTCAGTTGTTTGACCTTAACCAGTTGAGCAATGATCTGAAATGTCCGTATTAAATGCTTTCAAAATATTATCTCTATATATATAAACGGCAAAATATCTGTGTGTGTGTCCTTTATACAAATCCACAATTTTTCAGTTAGAGGGCTCGCACTCTCTATGGTCATTCAAAACCGTCCAAGGGTGGTCGTGCACATCTTTACATTTCCCCAGTCACCCCGCAAAGCCATTAAAAAATCAATATAAGTGACTTTTTTGCGAATTTTCTATCCCAAACCCAATCAAAATGCCCGAAACTTGATACATCAATTGAATGCCAGCTAGCTGTATGTGATTGGTCAGAGATTTGGACAGCACTCGCGTGTATGTGCGCACGTACGCAGCTGTATATGCATGCACTAGCACTATGACCCGGCAACGCCGGGTCATAGTGCTAGTTATGATATAAATGAGACTTCATCATGATGTCGTTGAGATTTCCTCTAAACATTTGCAAAACTTCTACAGGATTAAGAATAAAATACAATGATACAATTATAAAACAATGACTAGCTGTGTACGACGTAACAATAGAATCAAAGAGACAAGATGCAACTAAATCAAAAAAAGAAGTCAACCATTTAAAGTTGTGGGTGACTAAAACGAAGTTTGATCTTATTTATTCACTTCAAGTTCGATTTCTTAATCACTCTTTCCATTTCTTCATTCTCTCCTTTTTTTTTTTCTTTGCCTCATCTTATTTCATTAATTATAATAATAATTTACATATTTCTTCTAGATTCCATTTGCCAAGAATATATTCCATTTAATAGTGCCGCATATTGCTGTAGGTTTTGGAATTGGTAAGTACTATTTTAATTGAGCCGACGTGGTCTTTTGAGAATCGGTTCGGGGGGAGCCGTTTGCTTTGGGAGTTCTATTTAAATTCTTATTCACATTTCAGTATTTAGACTGCGGTCATACAAGGCCACAGTCTTCGGTGGTTTTCGTTCATTATATCGAACCCAGGTTCTTTCTCGTACAGTACTTATTTTAACCATCTCCATCAAATGTATTGTAAATACGCTGTCTCTATATGCTTCAGGCTGGCCGGTTCCACTTCGTTTCGGAAGTGACACGAATACGTAATACTGACAATCCACAAAAACGGCGAAATACGCATATTTCGCTCTTGCGATCACTTTCGGGGTGATTTCTTTCGCCTGGCTCTGAAGTATATTGTGTTTTACCCGGACGAAAAAAAACTGTAGCTTTTCGCTTTTCAATAGTACGCATGCGTTAAGTAATTCATATAGAACAGGATTTTACTTTAGAACTGCAGCTAATGCTTAATTTGTGTGAATATGTAGCCATATATATATATATATATATACAAAGTTTGGGGGTTTAATTCCCTTGAGAAATTTTTCTGTCGTTCTTTTAACATGTCTGCAAATATTCATTCACTGAAAATCTTGCGAGGCCTTGTAAGACCTGATGAGTAAAACTGATAAAACCATTCTTCCCTGACGAGATCTAATAACACTGAAACATGTTTACCTAAGCTCTAAATACACACCAACTAATTTTTAATTCATTTGAATTTCGTAATTATCTTCCTAGGCATTTTGTAACCAAAGTTACATCATCCACGCGTTATTTTGGTGAACTAAAATATTTCGATGTTTCCAATTGCAACATGTAATCCGTTTCTTCTCCACAGGAATGGTGGATTCATCCATGATGCCGCTAATGGGTCATTTGGTGGATTTGCGTCATGTGTCTGTTTACGGTAGCGTCTACGCCATTGCAGATGTGGCATTTTGTTTGGGATTTGCTGTCGGTAAGTTTGTCTTTCTGTCGCAACACTTCAGTTGAATGTGTCTCACTAATATTGTTGTTGTTATTGCTGCTGTTGTTGTTGTTGTTGTTTATGCCTATCATCTTAAAAGAAATTGCCCTTTCTTTTTAAGATGGTACGGTGAGATTTCACACCTATTTCTAGCAAGCCGAATAACGATGTAGGGGGTTTCTTTTCAGATCGTAGTGGCTGTGGTCGCTGATGGTGATGTTGTTGTTATTGTCACCACATTTCAACATTCTATATATTTATATATGTTTATATATAAGTGTGTTCAGAAAAAGAAATAAAGTCAACCAGTTACAACTAGAAATTTCGATTACATCGAAGATTTGCTTCACCGAGAATTTACTTCATAAATCTCTCAATCTCTCTCACACACACACACACACACACTCCTTCCTTCCCTCTCTCTCCCCCCCCCCCCACTCTCTCTCTCTCTCTAACTTATATATAAACAAACGTCGTGTGTGTGTGTTTATAAATCTTATTTCACACTTTTACGTTTTCCATTTTCTAGGTCCTGCCGTAAGTGGGGCCATTGTGAGATGCGTAGGATTTCAGGGGTAAGTGGCCTGCCTTTATTGGATGGTCGTGACTTTTTTTTTAACAAAATTTATTCCAGTCACACAATCATTGTTTCAAACATCTACACACATTCTATACACATACACACATGACTATAGAGAAAGATTAATGTCAATGAGTGTCACATAAACGCATGCATATATTGACAAAACTCATTTGCATGTCCGCAGTCCATACGTTTCGTAGCTCAAACACACACACACACACGTATATACATATACATATACATACATATAATGTTATGTGTTACTATACATATATATAAATGAAGGCAAATAATTCCCAGAATCGGTAGATCGTCAGAGAAAATGTGTAGAGATATTTATGTCTTTCACTGGGGATAACTTTCTCTTTCATTCCGGGCTGGATAGAAAATAAATACCAGTCAAGTACTGGAATTGATATAACCGACCGATGCATTTCGGTCATCTGGAGCTAGCTAAGAATTTCTCTTTCTATACGGCTGTCTGCAGATGTCTGTGGCGGTGTCTACCATTGAAAAGGCAAAATTACGCCGAAACGCCATAGTCTGATAGTCTGCTGACATCATTAAATCGTGTTGCATGTTTAACACACAACGTTTCGAAGAAGTTGTTCGTCAAGACTAAATCTTACAGAGAGGACCCTCCCACGTTCGAGTATAAATGAACGTATGATAAATGATGTCCACGGTGTTATTTTGAGCTCTGCTGTTTCAAGCACGTACGCAGGCCATTATTACACATGATTTGTTTGCATTATTCAGACAGTATCCTTTCCCATTGCTGTCCAACTGCTGCTCTCCCCTCTAAAGGACTATTTTAACTCGGCCGGCCAGAGTAGGTGACATCGTCTTTCCCAGGTTTGTTCTGCAACTGGAAAGTATTTTATTGTTCTGCTGTGATGTCTAGTATCAAGTTTTTTTAACGACTTTTGCTGTTATATATTCTCATTTAGGCGGCGAGCTGGTAGAAACGTTAGCACGCCGGGCGAAATTCGTAGCAGTATTTCGTCTGTCGTTACGTTCCGAGTTCAAATTCCGCCGAGGTAGACTTTGCCTTTCATACTTTCGGGGTCGATAAATTAAGTACCAATTACGCACTGGGGTCGATGTAATCGACTTAATCCCTTTGTCTGTCCTTGTTTGTCCCCTCTATGTTTAGCCCGTTGTGGGTAGTAAAGAAATATATATATTCTCATTTTAAGTTTATACTTGACATCTGCCCATGCTGGAGTAGTCAAGAAGGGTTTCTGTCTATCACAAAGTTCTGTGTTCAATCTCAGTGAGATATACATTCGAGAAGTGTTTTATTAAGCTCTCTGAAGAAGAAAATGGCAGGCGGAAACTGTGTGGAAGCCCGTCAGCTGGCCTCGCCACTCAGAAGGTCCATTCATAAATGAAGGACGCCTGAGGGCTATGTCGTTAAGCGTCCTTGGAATACTCAACCACTCAAACGATAATACAGTGTGTGTATGCGTGTGCGTGGTGTACCTGTAATTAAAACGGTCAACCTCGACACACACACAGTGTTTCACTGATTCTGCCGGAAGATCACTGTCTGCAGAATACTCAGGCGCATTCAACAGGGAGGTAAATGGTTATTTTTAAAGATAGCTTTTGGTCATCGTAGATAGGGGTGTGGGTGTTTCATCTACAAAAATTAGAAAAGAACAAGATTAGGAAAAGAAAATGGTTAGTTTAGTGAGATGTGGAGGTAAGGAATAAGAACTGAATAGAAATGAGTTGAGTCAAACAAATTTTTGCAACTTTGAATAATATTTTTTTTTCTTCAGGATGATTTGGGTGATTTCCACAGTAAATATCTTATACGCTCCGACAATGCTGTTTCTTCGGAATCCACCTGTCAAAGAGGAGAAAATGGTAAGTGTGAATTGCTGTTGTTGTTGTTATCATTCTTTAACTTGGGGTCATACCTCGTCGATAAAACCTATGATTAAAAACCGTTTTATGACCATAGCTTTCATCGACCCCGGTGACCATTCCGTTTTTCTAAGGCATAATAATATACCTGGGACTATATTATAAAATGTGCTTTCCTACTTCTTAATTTGTTGGCGTATAGTTTGAGAGCCGACAGGGTAGAGGCTGCCCAGTTCCCCAGCAAAAAATGGTATTTAAAGTAACTGAAAGATAACGGTTAGATTATGTGGCGGCTAATTGTGATAACGTTGCTCCTGCTGCAGAGCGGGAGGGGAGCACACGGATGGTATGGGTTGTCAGGGGAGATCACTCTGACGATTATACTCGATTTGGATCTTTTTGGTTTGAACGGCAGTTTTTTCTAGTGGTGTCATATGAAATTGTCACCCATAATTATGACCCCAGTATCGATCTATTGCATTTCAGTCTGTTTTAGGGTTAGGGGTGGGGAGAAGGGTATCTTTTTTTTTTCTTCACAAATATAAATAAACCTAATCTGTTTCTTAAACGAGGGACATATTCATACGGCACAATGTTTTTTAACTCAATAGACGTCAGTGTTTGGTTGAAATTGCAGAAATTGAAGAAAAAACAACAAATATCTTACAAACTATAGAATTTTCTCAATAAAGCCAAAAGAAAAAGATGTTTTAAAAACACATTCTACCAGTATACGAAGTTAAATATTTTTTAGTTACCTAGAAATTATGTTAAAAACTGCCGTTCAAATCGAAAAGATCCCTCGATTTGGATAACAGATGGTTGAACGGTGGTTGGAAGTTCAACTCTTCACCTATTCTTGTTGTTGAATAGGACTACTCTGTCTACTATATCTCCACTCAAAGAGCCCCGTGTCTAATTTCCAAATGAATTGTGATAAACAGGGGATGTTCTTGCCAACATTTGTTTGAAACTGTTGATTCTCTCCGTGAAGCCCCAGCATGACCATGAGTGTGGGGTGAGAGAGTCAAGGCAGAAACAAGGAAAATGCCCCTTGTATTTGAATACTATGCAAATATTCTTTTAAAAAACTTTTCTTTTAATTTTTCCAAAATTTAATTGTTTTCCATACTTATAGTTGAAAAAGTCTCAATGACTGAAACTGGTACGGAAATATTTTTTGTAAAATTATTTTAGCATTTTCTACCTTGACTTTTTTTCTATATAAATCAACTCGTGTGTTCCTTTTCAACCTTCTACATATATATATATATATATATATATATATATATATATATATATATATATAAATAGTAAGACAACAAAAGAATGAAAGAGACCTCGATATTATGTAAATAGAAGAATTTATCTGTAAATCTGTAAATGTGACAATTATTTGGTAGCCATGATAAAACTCCGAGTTTCGGATGTCAGGGTGGAAACCCACGCCGCCATCACTTCAGTTATCTGGCTATCAGTTCTCCAATGGCCGGATAACTGAAGAGAGGGTGGCATGGATTTCCACCTCGGCATCCGAAACTCGGAGTTTTATCATGGCTACCGAATAATTGTCACATATTATATTTACAGATATATATATATATATATATAAATAAATGAAAGAATGGAGTTGAACGACGATTAAACAAAATTCCTTTATTCTCGACATATGTTTCAAAGACTGCATATTCCTAATTTCGAAGGAATAAGGGGTGCATTATGCCGCCTTCTCATCAGGAAAGACAAGGAACTTATGTCAGCATCATGATGAACACACACAAATTTCCACACGAAAGCACATGATCTCTGCCCTTGGCATGTAGCTTCAACCATGTATTTCTGACGTGAATTTGCTATCCGGGTATCGGTTAACCGAATTATCCATACTAGGATAATTCATTCAACTACTTTATATATATATATATATATATATATATATATATATATATATACATACATACATACATACATACATACACGACAGGCTTCTTTCAGTTCCCATCTACCAAATCCACTCACAAGGCTTTGGTCAGCCCAAGGTTATAGTAGAAGACACTTGCCCAAGGTGCTACACAGTGGGGCTGAACCTGGAACCATGTGGTTGGGAAGCAAGCTTCTTACTACACAGCCACACCTGTGTATATACAATTAGTTAATTAGTCACAACTGTTTCGGTGTTACTCAGTTTGTAACGCCATTGCACGTAAATAATTCCATGTGAAAAGTTACCAAAATACATTTACGGTTGATTGTAATGAAGTGGCTCTTCATCGGATTGGCATAAAGCCAAGTGCCCTCACTTTGTGGGACAGACACTGTGTGTGTGTGTGTGTGTGGTGTACTATGAAATTTTTAACATTTATAGAATAAAAGTGTGAAGGCACATGGCCCAGTGACTAGAGTGTTGCACTCGTGATTGTGAGGTCGTGGGTTCAATTCCCTGACCGAGCGGCTCATGGTGTTCTTGAGCAATACACTTCATTTCACATTGCTGCGGTCCACTCGGCTGTAAATGGATTAGCCTCCCGATCAGGCATGGATCTTGGCCTGCTCACCTAGCCAGCTGGCTGGCATCATTCAAAAACCAGATCAATGCGAAGCATATTGTGATCAGCGATGTAAAACAACATCCGATAGCCTGGTGAATACTGTGATATGGCAATTATAAAAATACCAGTGTAGCTTTTTCCAGTGAAGTTTTGCTGTTACAGTGATTGATATTCCTCCCTACTCCCTTTCTCTCTCTCTCTGTTGTTCCTTCTGGAGCCATGCCTGGCTTATAAGGGCCGGTTTTCCCGGTTTCCTTGGCATATAAGTTCCCCACCTGGACGGGACGCAGGTCCATCGCAGGTAAGCTGCTAGATGCAGGAGAAAAGAGTGAGAGAAAGTTGTGGCAAAAGAGTCAGCAGAAGTTCACCATTACCTTCTGCCGGAGATGCATGGAGCTTAGGGTGTTTCGCTCATAAACACACACACACTGCCCGGTCTGAAATTCGAACCCGCGATCCTTCGACCGCCTGTCTACTGCTCTAACCACTAGGCCATGTGCCTCCACCTCTTTCTCTCTCTCTCTCTCTCTCTCTCTCTCTCTCTCTCTCTCTCTCTCTCTCTCTCTCTCTCTCATATCTCTCTTTCTCTCATCTCTTCCTTTCTATTTCCACAGTCGCTGGTGATGAATGAACAATGTCCAGTACAATATGTGACGTACAACCAAAGTAAACGGGATACGACATCAGAAGACGATGAGGGCGGCTACTGAGAGGGTGTGGCCGCAGACTGTCCGCCGTACCCTGTTGTGCTTTCACTGAGGCGAAGGGGGTTGGGGAGAATTCGAATAACGATGGTTATAAATGAATGTCAACCACAACAATAGCAACAACAATGGCAATAAGAACAACATAAACATCCATAAAAAAACACACAGATTCAAATACAAATAGAACAACTGATACGAACAAAAACAACACCAACGACAACAAGCACAATACATC
>NW_021835247.1:27500-41226 GCF_006345805.1 Octopus sinensis | reverse complement strand
GTAAGTGCCTATGCATGTATGTGTATTCGCGTATATATATACGGATGTCTGTATGCTACATAAATTATTATATATATATATTATATATATATATATATATATATATATATATGCATGTCTGTGTGTATACATGGCTGCACGTATTAGTGTGTATGTGTGTAAGTGTCTATGCATGTATGTGTATTCGCGTATATATACATATATATACGTACGTACGTCTGTGTGTGTGTGTGTGTATTCCTTCATCTCCACAAATGGGATAACGCTCGCTACCACACCCGTACCTCCATCTAATAATCACATGGATTGTGGAAAACGAAGTAGAAAAAGAGAGACAGACAGTGAGAGAGAGAGAGAGACAGAGATAGATAGAGATGCCAGGGGAAGGGAGGTGGGTGGGACGAGAGAGGAAGAAAGAGGCGGTGGCGGGGGTGAGCGCGGCAGAGAAGTATGCCAGATAATAACGATGATGATGCTGATGATGATGATTTTAGAGAGAGGAAGCTAACCAGCCGACATTCTATCTAAGCGTGAGGGCGGGGCGGCGAGGGTGGGGTGGGGGCGAACATTTTTACAGACAAATGTTACTATGGTTTCAGTGAAAAAAATCCTCCACCACCACCGCCGCCGTCCGCATATTGCTATTTTGTTTGTTTTTTTAGAAATTTTTTTCTAACCAGCTGGGTGGGAGTGGAGAGGATCCGGGGGGGTGGGGTGTGAAGCTGGGGGTAGGACGACTAGTTTCACTATATATATATATGTATATATGTGTGTGTTTTTTAAGCCCATTATTTGCATCGTTTTTAAAAGGTTACATGTCCTTTTCTTTCGTTTAACATCCTTCTGCAATTCCTGCTGTCGCTCGCTCCCTCCCCTCCTCCGCCACCCGAGTCCTACCCCCCTCCACCTGCCATCTCATTCCTCCTCCTCCTTGTTCCCTTTTTGATCTGCTATGTGAAGTGATATTGTTGGATAGTTCATTGTTGAAACATTCTCTTCCAGATGCTCTTGGAGTTTTCTTTTCCTTTCATAATCATCATCATCATCATATATTTATCAGTATATATATATTAACCACAGCTATAACTGCGTCTAATATATATATATATATATATATATGTATGTATATATGCTAGCAGTATCGCCCGGCATTGTTCGGGTTTGTTTCGACCCTTTAGAATTGGAATTTTTGAAAAGTAAAAATTTTGCATTATGTAGCTTGTTATTCTCTTTAAGTGAACATTTTTCTGGTTGAAATACACTGAAAAATGTCGACAGAGCAGTAAAAAAAATTGTAAAAAATAGGGATTTTCATAGAAAAAAAAGCACCTTTTTGATGTAAAGAATTTTTGGTGTTAACATGGTCTGATTTGAATTTTATCTTCTACGGAAGAAGAGCAAGCCTTCTATCATACTCTCAATTTTGGTCAACTTGCACCGCAGAGTCTCTGTAACATTTTCCTTTTAAGGCAAAATATGCACCTAATTCAATAAAATTATGAAGGTTACTCTGATTACTATGCATAAAATGCAAAATATTTTATATTTTTTGTAGATTAGGTAGGCATAGTTTGCTCTTGCCTTTCAATTTCAGTATTAAAGCTACGCATAGAACGGCTGTAGTACACATGCTGCGTACACTCCTACAACAACGTTTTCTTTACGCGTTATAAAGGCAGAAGCAAATCTGCCTTCAACTCAGTCGCATGCTTGTGTTTCGCCTATTTTTTTGTGTGTTTTACTACATAAATGTCACCAACTTCCTACCCTGAGTAATTCCTGACGGTACATGCCTGATATATATATGTATATATATACCGGAGTAAACACATAAATGTGGAACAAGGTAGAAAAAAGAGTACTCAAATACCAGTGGTAGAGTAATATGCTTTATTTAAAGCAGCAGAAAATTCTACAAAACCTGTTACTCTGAGTTTCCCGTTGCCGTTCAACGGGAAACTCAGAGTAACAGGTTTTGTTGAATTTTCTGCTGCTTTAAATAAAGTATGTATATATATATATATATATATATTGTATGAATTCTGCATACACTAACAGATTTCCACTTGTACATCCAGTAAAAGGAGTATTCCTGCTGTATAATGATACCATATGATAGCCAATGAATGTAGAGGAGCTTTGAAATACACATTACAAATTATTACCCAGATGGCATTATATACATGTGTGTGTGTGTGTGTGTGTGTGTGTGTGATGGGTACTTCCACATGGTTTCCATTTGCCAAACTGTCTCACAAGATTTTGGTTGGCTCGGGGTTATAGCAGAAAGCACTTCCTCAATGTACCATGCAGTGGGACTGAACCCTGAAAGCGTGCATTTGCTTCAGCTACTGGTGGCTGCAAAACGAGTTACCTTACTACACAACCGTGTAGTGACAATCCAGGTGAGATATATTCTGGGTTATGCACGATGTTTATAAACATTTTCAGCTAGTGTCTAGTTAACTATTTACTCTGCCAGCAATAGGATCTCTCGACTGACCTTCGGAAATGATATATTGGTATTTTACTGTCATTTCGTTGTAGTCACATACATTCTGTAGTGACCATCCCTACCTAAAAGCAGCATGGACTGTTGGAGACTTTGAATTAACCAGATATTAACATTTACTCTCTTACTTTTTTTTACTTGTTTCAGTCATTTGACTGCGGCCATGCTGGAGCACCGCCTTTAGTCGAGCAAATCGACCCCGGGACTTATTCTTTGTAAGTCCAGTACTTACTCTATCGGTCTCTTTTTGCCGAACCGCTAAGTAACGGGGACGTAAACACACCAGCATTGGTTGTCAAGCAATGCTAGAGGACAAACACAGACACACAAACACACACACACATATATATATATATATATATATATATATAATATATATATATATATATATATACACATATGCATCATCATCATCATCGTTTAACGTCCGTTCTCCATGCTAGCATGGGTTGGACGGTTCGACCGGGGATCTGGGAAGCCAGAAGGCCGCACCAGGCTCCAGTCTTATCTGGCAATGTTTCTACAGCTGGATGCCCTTCCTAACGCCAACCACTCCGTGAGTGTAGTGGGTGGTTTTTACGTGCCACCTGCACAGGTGCCAGGCGAGGCTGGCAACAGCCACGGTCGGATTGGTGTATTTTATGTGCCATCGGCATGGAAGCCAGTCGAGGCGGCGCTGGCATCGGCCACGAGTCGGATAGTGCTTTTTACGTACCACCAGACCAGGGATCCTGGCTGGTTCAATTCGATTTCGATTTCGCTTGCCCCAACATGTCTTCGCAAGCAAAGTGGGTTGGCATGGGTGCCTGTCGTACGGTCGGATTGGTGTATTTTACGTGCCACCGGCACGGGATGGGCTTCTTTCAGTTTCCATCTACCAAATCGACTCACAAGGCATTGGTCGGCCCGAGGCTATAGTAGAAGACACTTGCCCAAGGTGCCACGCAGTGGGACTGAACCCGGAACCATGTGGCTGGTTAGCAAGCTACTTACCACACAGCCACGGTATTTTGCTGTCATTTCATAGTAGTCACATACATTCTGTGGTGACCATCCCTACCTAAAAGCAGCATGGACTGTAGGGGACTTTGAATTAATCAGATATTAAAATTTGTATGATTTAAGTAAAGCACTGCTCTACCTTTGCCGTTCACCTCCACCCACCGACGTTTCGTTGATAAGTATAAAGATTGCTTGTAATTAATCTGGTTTTTATTTAGTTTTTTAAAAACAGTTTTTCTTTTTCATGCACCTGACACCATTAGTAACATACACGTGTGTGTGTGTGTGTGTGTGTGTGTGTGTGTGTGTGTGTGTGTGTGTTTCCTCAAAGGTTCAGCTAGTATGTACCGATCGTATGTTGGTATGTAGTGATGTTTGCTGTGTTACTGTCGAGTGTCGTGTATGCTGGGTGTGCATGTATATGCATGCATGCACACATATATTCAGTTACTAACCTCACAACTACATTTATACCAACAGTCGCAGGAGTGGCTGTGTGGTAAGTAGCTTGCTTACCAACCACATGGTTCCGGGTTCAGTCCCACTGCGTGGCATCTTGGGCAAGTGTCTTCAACTATAGCCTCGGGCCGACCAAAGCCTTGTGAGTGTATTTGGTAGACGGAAACTGAAAGAAGCCCGTCGTATATTTATATATATATATATATATATATATATATATGTATGTGCGTGTATGTTTGTGTTTTTCCCCCTAGCATTGCTTGACAACTGATGCTGGTGTGTTTATGTCCCCGTCACTTAGCGGTTCGGCAAAAGAGACCGCCTTTAATCGAGCAACTCAACCCCGGGACATATTCTTTTGTAAGCCCAGTACTTATTCTATCGGTCACTTTTGCCGAACTGCTAAGTAACGGGGACGTAAACACACCAGCATTGGTTGTCAAGCAATGCTAGGGGGACAAACACAGACACACAAACACACGCACACACATATATATATACATATATACGACGAGCTTCTTTCAGTTTCCGTCTACCAAATCCACTCACAAGGCTTTGGTCGGCCGAAGACTATAGTAGAAGACACTTGCCCAAGATGCCACGAAGTGGGACTGAACCCGGAACCATGTGGTTGGTTAGCAAGCTACTTACCACACAGCCACTCCTATGCCTATTTTAATTTAATTAATTTTGTCAAGCTCCCTTTTCAGTTTCTAAGATAGAAATTTAAATGTAATAAAGGGTTTTAAAAGAAATCCAAAGTGCTTACGTGATAACTCTAAACCTGCTTTTGGGCCACCCTGTATATATTTTGTTACCTATACCTATTAAATCATGACTAACCCAGGCTCTGAACTAGGTGTGGCCTGAGATTTTTTTTTTCTGTAGTTACATTCAAGTTGTCTGAATGTAACTACAGAAAAAAAAAATCATAGAGAGGACAAACAAGGACAGACAAACGGATTAAGTCGATTACATCAATCCCAGTGCGTAACTGGTACTTATTTAATCGACCCCGAAAAGGTGAAAGGCAAAGTTGACTCGGCGGAATTTGAACTCAGATCACAACGAAAGACGAAATACCTATTTCTTTACTACCCATAAGGGGCCAAACACAGAGGCGACAAACAAGGACAGACAAACGGATTAAGTTTTTACTACCCACAAGGGGCTAAACATAAAGGGGACAAACAAAGGGATTAAGTTGATTACATCGACTCCAGTGCGTAACTGGTACTTATTTAATCGACCCCGAAAGGATGAAAGGCAAAGTCGACCTCAGCGGAATTTGAACTCAGAACATAATATTGTATAAGATGGCCACACCCCTATACTGTCTTACATATTTATTTGTAGAAGCCATGGTTAGCTTTACAGGTGCAGGAGTGACTAAGTGAATGAGGTACTGGATGATTTATTGCTTAGTTTAGTCTTTATCATCGCCATCTTCATTTAACATCCACTTTTCTATGCTTGCATTGGGCAGATGGAACTTTGGTTGGGGCAGGTTCTTTTTGCGGCTGGATGCCCTTCCTGTTGCTAACCCTTGATGGTGTCACTTGTTTGCAACCATGAGGTCAAGAGAAGGGCACGTGTGCACACGCACATACATATACATACGTTTATCTGTGTGCACACACACACACACACACACAGTGTGGGTCACAAGTCACACACAAAATAAGTTCATTACCTCAGAATTGTCAGAGACCTCCTTCATTTTTTTTCTAAAATCGAAATCATCATCGTTTAGCGTCTGCTTTCCAAGCTAGCATGGGTTGGACGGTTCAACTGGGGTCCCGGAAGCCAGAAGGCTCCACCGTCCAACCCATGCTAGCATGGAAAGCGGACGTTAAACGATGATGATGATGATGATGTAACCTGAATACCATTCTGCCAGTTCTTCTGTACCAATGATGGTGTTTGTCTAGAATTGCTGTGTACGCATTTTATTCTGATCTCACCTGGTGCCTTACCTTTAAGTACCTTTTACTACTAAATCTTGATATATTAAATATAAGCTCATGGCTTAGTGGTTAGGGTGTTGCACTCCTGATTGTGAGATCGTGGGTTCGATTCCCAGGCCAGGCGTTGTGTTGTGTTCTTGAGCAAAGCACTTCATTTCACGTTGCTCTGCGATCGTTGCGTCATCTGACATGTGGCACATGGTGCACCTGTACAGGTAATGCTGATTGGATGGCGGAACTGAGCTTATGTGTACACAAACGTTTGATCACCATAAGCAAATCATCTGTGTGGTTGTTTGGCAAGAAATTGCCGACCCCTCATATGTCATCTAATGATGGGAGGGTCTGTATGTATACAGGCAGATCAAAAATAAAAAATAATTGGGAAGAAACCATAAAAATCAATTAGATGTGCACAGCGAATATCGCCAGATCAGACTGGAGCCTGGTGCAGCCTCCTGGCTTCCCAGACCCCGGTCGAACCGTCCAACCCATGCCAGCATGGAAAGCAGACGTTCAATGATGATGATGATGATGATGACTCTCAGTAAAAGATTTAGATGAAAAAATAGGAGTGGAAATGACATTTCGGGCATGGCTCTTCATCGGAAAGAGGAAGAAGTCCTGAGAGAAGGAAAAGGTGGAAGGAACGGATAGTCCAACAGATGCATTAGTACATATATATATGTGTGTGTGTGTGTCCTGTAGGCATAAGGCCTGAAATTTTGCAGGGAGGGTCTAGTCGGTTATATTGGCCCCCAGTGCCTGACTGGTACTTGTTTTATTAACCGAGGAGGGATAAGAGGCAAAGTTGATCTTGGCAGGATTTGAACTTGGGAAGTAAAGATCCGAAAGAGATGCCGGTCAGCATTTTGACCAATGTGTTAATGCTCTAATTTTGTGGGGAGGGGTTCAGTCAATTACATTGATCCCAGTACGCAACCGGTACATATTACCTTGACCCCTGAAAAGATGAAAGGTGAAGTGTACTTTGGTGGAATTTGAACTCACAATGTAAGGACAGATGGAATGCCGCTAAGCAATTTGCCTGGTGTTCTAACGAGGCTGCCAGCTCATTGTCTTCGCTGCCTTAATGATAATAATTATGATAATTAGTAATAGTAAATAATGTTGTAAATAAATAATAAATAAATAAATACGATGTAATTAATAAAATAAGCATAAATAGAATTTCTGGAAAGAATAATTTATTTGCCACCACAGAAATAGCGTTTGGCGGAGAAATAGATATCCTGAGATCATCTGGAAACATTCCATGGGAGAGATTAGTATCTTGATGCAGGGGAGATTTATCTCGGCTTTTTGATACCATGGCAACGGAATTAAGTATAGGATTTTTTCTCTTTTTTTTTTTTTTTTTTTGCTCTTATGCTTTAAAAAGTCAATTTCTTTATTAACCATGAGGCTGAGAAAAAGAGGGGACGATACGAGGACAGATAAAACAAACATTGGGATCAGGGGATCAAATGAGACGAAACATATGAATAAATGGCGCAGGAGTGGCTGTGTGGTAAGTAGCTTGCTAACCAACCACATGGTTCCGGGTTCAGTCCCACTGCGTGGCATCTTGGGCAAGTGTCTTCTGCTATAGCCCCGGGCCGAGCAATGCCTTGTGAGTGGATTTGGTAGACGGAAACTGAAAGAAGCCTGTCGTATATATGTATATATATATATATATGTGTGTGTATGTGTTTGTGTCTGTTTGTCCCCCTAGCATTGCTTGACAACCGATGCTGGTGTGTTTACGTCCCCGTTACTTAGCGGTTCGGCAAAAAAAGAGACCGATAGAATAAGTACTGGGCTTACAAAGAATAAGTCCCGGGGTCGATTTGCTCGACTAAAGGCGGTGCTCCAGCATGGCCGCAGTCAAATGACTGAAATAAGTAAAGAAAAAAAAAATAATAAGATATATGCAATTAAATGAGAAGTTAAGTTAATTTTTTGGCTCAAAAAGCAAAAAGCAAGGCCATGTAGGGGGACATGGAGTTCTGTACAGGGAGGGTGTTCATGCAAAGAGTTCAGGCCATTTCTGGTCAAGAGAGACTTTGAACCGAGCGGTCGTTGGCATCTTCACTATCTCGTCCGGCAGCTTATTCATGGATCCGCAACCCGGACGGAGAAAGGCCCTCTCCTTCAATTGAGATGAAATCGTCGCAGATAGAGCTTTTCGGAGTGACCCTGCAGCCGACGCTCTGGAGCAGGAGTGAAGAACAGTTCTTTTGAGAGGTTACACTTTCCGCTTTTGATGTTGTGAGGCCATGTAGGGGGACATGGAGTTCTGTACAGGGAGGGTGTTCATGCAAAGAGTTCAGGCCATTTCTGGTCAAGAGAGACTTTGAACCGAGCGGTCGTAGGCATCTTCACCATCTCGTTTGGCAGCTTATTCCACGGATCCGCAACCCGGACAGAGAAAGCTCCTCTCCTTCGATTGAGATGAAATCGTCGCAGATAGAGCTTTTCGGAGTGACCCCACAGCCGATGCTCTGGGGCAGGAGTGAAGAACAGCTCTTTCGAGAGGTTACACTTTCCGCTTTTTACAAAAAATGAAGTGGAGGACGGGGTTGACCCCACAAACCACATACTCACTCTGAGGACATTGCTTTGTCCTTTTTTGGTTCTCGTTTAGACAGGTTCTTTCACTCGCAACATACTTGCTACAGACTTCCGTCTTTTGCGAAACACACTTTGCAACAAACATACTTTAAAAAGTTGTAGGTTTAATGATTACGGCTGATAAGTCTCGAACGCAAAGAACTGAAGCAAGCCACCGAGGGGATGGCCACCGCAGCTGAAACCAGCTCGATGTGGCTATGGTCAATAAGAGACCGCAAGTGGAAACCTTCTGCTGGTGAAGACTAGTTTGGTCCTCACTGCTCCAGTCAGACAGGCTAAGGGATGAAATGCTTGTGACTCTGAGGTACCGGCTGATGATGGGGGAAAGGTTTAAAACATTATAACGGATTGAGAAGAGCTTGCAAGACCTCTAAGTAGCTGCTGTAGTTTCTGTGTGGGGCAAAGCATTCTGATGTTTATTTCACCGGTTCACACACAAACACACACACACACATTAATGTTTGTTTTTATGTTCAGTTGTCAAAACAGTTTTACATTAATCTTGCATATTTTTACATACTTTTGTAGAGTACAAATTTATTATTCTTAAACAATCACAGGTGCAGGAGTGGCTGTGTGGTAAGTAGCTTGTTTACCAACCACATGGTTCCGGGTTCAGTCCCTCTGCATGGCACCTTGGGCAAGTGTCTTCTACTATAGCCTCGGGCCGACCAAAGCCTTGTGAGTGGATTTGGTAGTTGGAAACTGAAAGAAGCCCGTCGTATATATGTATATATGTGTGTGTTTCTGTGTGTGTTTGTCCCCCCAACATCGCTTGACAACCAATGCTAGTGTGTTTACGTCCCCGTAACTTAGCGGTTCGGCAAAAGAGACCGATAGAATAAGTACTAGGCTTACAAAGAATAAGTCCTGGGGTCGATTTGCTCGACTAAATGTGGTGCTCCAGCATGGCCATAGTCAAAGGACTGAAACAATTAAAAGAGTATGTCGTTGATAGTGACTTTGAAGTTTTGGCCAGTTAAGCCATCGTTGGACTGCATATATACACTGATTTCAAACAGTGATGATGAGTGTCCAACACTGCATTGGTGGACAAATAGTCTTTATGGGTTAACAAGGCATCCAATGGTTTCATGCTGAGAGAAATCACTCAATTATCAAATCTCTCACATGGTATGTTGGTGCTCATTTCCATCTTGGAGATATATGAAGTAGAAAATTGGATTCAGAGAATCAGGCAGAACTCACAGTAAGCACTCTCGCAAGCAACTGGCTATCAGTTTACACAGTAATTAAATGTGAAATGTATGTGTATAATTTGGAATGTTGAAATTAATGCTATTACATAAATAAGATTATGAAACCGTTATCATATGGAATTAATAAATCTGTCTTCACCTCATAATTCCTGAGTTTTATAGTTTTGATACATACCTGACAGTTTTAATGTTCACTTTTCCTTGCTTGCGTGAACCACACTGAATTCTTTGGAGCAGATTTCTCTGGCTGGATGCTCTTTCTGTAGCCAACACTTACTTCCAATTAAGTTTAGGCAAATAGCTTACAAGTGATATTGGCAGTGCCCCAGGAAGGTATTTGTCATGGAGGATAGAAGTTTGATGAGTAGCTGACATGTGACAAGAATTGTACTTTAGTCATGGAGGACAGAGGCTCGACATGCTGACATGGAGCTTGGAGGTTTGACATGTGCCCTAGGATGGTACTTTAGTCATGGGGGACAGAGGCTCGACATGCTGACAAGGAGCTTGGAGGTTTGACATGTGCCCCAGGATGGTACTTTAGTCATTGAGGACAGAGACCAGACATGCTTAACTTACATGGAGGATGGGGGTTTGATATGTGCCCCAGGATGATATTTAGTCATGGAGGATGGAGGTTAGATGAGAAGCTGAATGTAAGGACAGACGGAATGCAACTAAGCAATTTGCCTGGTGTGCTACATGAGGGTGGTACTTTACTCATGGAGGACTGAAGTTAGACAAGTAGATTACATGTGCCCCAGGATGGTACTTTACTCATGGAGGACAGAGGTTAGACAAGTAACTTACATGTGCCCCAGGATGGTACTTTACTCATGGAGGACAGAGGTTAGACAAGTAGCTTACATGTGCCTCAGGATGGTACTTTACTCATGGAGGATAGAGATTAGACACGTAACTTACATGTGTCCCAGGATGGTACTTTACTCATGGAGGATAGAGGTTAGACACGTAACTTACATGTGTCCCAGGATGGTACTTTACTCATGGAGGACAGAGGTTAGACAAGTAGCTTACATGTGCTCCAGGATGGTACTTTACTCATGGAGGATAGAGATTAGACACGTAACTTACATGTGTCCCAGGATGGTACTTTACTCATGGAGGATAGAGGTTAGACACGTAACTTACATGTGTCCCAGGATGGTACTTTACTCATGGAGGACAGAGGTTAGACAAGTAGCTTACATGTGCTCCAGGATGGTACTTTACTCATGGAGGATAGAGATTAGACACGTAACTTACATGTGTCCCAGGATGGTACTTTACTCATGGAGGACAGAGGTTAGACAAGTAGCTTACATGTGCCCCAGGATGGTACTTTAGCGAAGGAATTTTAACAGGGTATCTTCTATGTGACATTGTCAACACCCCAGGATGTCTACAATATATTCTTTCATCTTTCCCCCTCATTCCTTCCCCCCCCATTTTCATTCACCACTTATAGTACATGTTTTTTTTTAAAAATTTTTTTTATATTTCATTCTTTCCTTTTCTTTCATTTTATTGTTTGGTTTTCTTTCAGCCAATTTGTGGCTGCATTCATTCCCTCTTTCGTTCGTTCGTTCGTTCGTTCCTTTTAATTCGTTCCTTTCATTCCTCAGTATTTTTTCTTCTCTTTTTGTTTGCTTGTTGTTTTTCCTCCTCCCCCTCCCGTTCTCCTCCTCCTTCTTCCCCCCCACTTCATAATTCATCAACCATTCTCTCTCATTTTCTCTTTCTCATTGTTTTATCTCATCCTTTATTCACCAGCCTCCTTCCCCCCCCCCCCCTCTTACCCTTCTACCACCGCCACCGCCACCGCCCCGCCCCCCTCCCCACCAATCTAGCACCTCCCTCCACCTCGCTC
This sequence comes from Octopus sinensis, assembly GCF_006345805.1. NCBI lineage: Eukaryota > Metazoa > Mollusca > Cephalopoda > Octopoda > Octopodidae > Octopus > Octopus sinensis. The sequence goes on along the minus strand of NW_021835247.1, from coordinate 29,562 downwards.
GTCCACCTCCACCACCACCATCATCTCTAACCTCTACCCTCCCGCCATCTCCCATCATCAACCTCACCTCTCACCACCACCACCACCACCACCACCACCAACCTCTCCCCGCCGCTCTCTCTCCCCCCTCCCCACCACCACCAACCTCTCCCCTCTCCCCCCTCCCCACCACCACCACCACCACCACGCGCATGCATCATTCGCGCGCGCCCGCGCACTCATGCTTTATTCATCATCATCGTCTCCCCCCCCGTTCATCTTCCTAGATTCCTCGCCCACCTCTCCTCCTCTTCCTCGAGGTCTGTCCTCATTGGACTGTTGCACTGCCTGTTTAAGCTATATGGATTATGGGAGGGAGGGGGAGAGAGGGAGAGAGAGGATGTGTGAGGGTGGTGGTGGTGTGTGTGTGGGGGAAGGGGAGGAGGCGTTGTAGCAGCCGTGCTGGGAAGGTTGGCTTCAAAGATATCATAATGTTAGCAAAGTTATCTAATGTGTGTGTGTGCATGCATGTGTGTATGGATTGATGTGTGTGTGTGTGTGTGTGTGTGTCTATATGTATGTGTATGTATTTGTGTGTGTGTAGATGTGCGTGTGTGTCTATATGTGTGTATGTGTATATGTGTGTATATATGTGTATGAGTATGTGTGTATATGTATGATCTCGTGTGTGTGTGTGTGTCTATATGTATGTGTGCATTTGTGTGTGTATGTATTGTGTGTATATATGTATATGTGTGTGTGTCTGTGTATGTATGTGCATGTATTGTGTGTATATATATATGTATATGTGTGTATATATGTGTGTATTTGTGTGTGCATGTATTGTGTGTGTGTATGTGTGTATATGTATATAATATGTATTGTATGAATATGTGTACACACACACACACACACACACACACACGCTCACACGTACAAGTCCTTTTGTTTCCATGACATAATTATCTGTGACTTCAGAACATTTTCCTCTTTCACCCATTCCGCTCTTACAACTTGGAATATTTTGTGGCCCAGACTCTCAATGTTGGGTTCCACACCCTGAAGAAGAAGGCCCTTCAATGAAAACGGCCACCGTGGGCCCCTCTTACAGAGCCTGTGCTTAGCTTTCATAGCAAATTAATAAATTGTTTTATTCTTTTTTGTTTTGGCTTTTGAGTTGATTCACAATGTGTTCAATATTCCGGGACTTTCAGATAGATCAAAGGGAATGGAATATGCCATCGATCTTGTGATCTATGCACTCATGTATATGAAAAATAATTATTGGTGTCAGGTGTGGCTGTGCGGTAAGCAGTTTGCTTCCAAACCATATGGTTCTGGGTTCAGTCCCACTGTGTGGCACCTTGGGCAAGTGTCTTCTATTATAAACTTGGGTCGATCTAAGCCTTATGAGTGGATTTGGTAGACAGAAACTGAAGGAAGTCCATTATATCACACACACACACACACACACACGACACACATATATATATATATATATATGGTTCAGTCCCATTGCACGGCACCTTGGGCAAGTGTCTTCTTCTATAGCCTTAGGCTGACCAAAGCCTTGTGAGTTGATATTTGGTAGAAGGAAACTGAAAGAAACCCATCGTACATATGTATATATATATATATATATATATAATGTATGTGTCTGTTTGTCCCTCCACCATCACTTGACAACCGAACTTTGTGGTTCAGCAAAAGAAAACTGATAGAATAAGTTCTGGGGCTGATTTGTTCGATTAAACAGCAGTGCTCCAGCATGGCTGCAGTCAACCGACTGAAACAAACAAATAAAAGAATATATATACACATATACATTATATATACATATGTATGTATATATATATATATATATATATAATATATATATATATATGTACGACAAACACAAATGTGTGTGTGTGTGTATTTGTCCTCCACCATTGTTGGTATGTTTAAATCCCTGTAACTTAGCAGTTCAGCAAACGACACCAATAAACTAAGTACAAGGCTTAAAAAGCAGTAAGTATTGGAGTTTTATTTGACTGTCTAAAAATTGTTCAAGACAGTGCCCCAGCATGGCCACAATCTAATG
>NW_021835247.1:2500-22500 GCF_006345805.1 Octopus sinensis | reverse complement strand
TTATGTATATATTACTGCTAGATATATTAGACATTTCCATCAAGAATTATTTTCTCGCTTTGCACGAGCGATAATGAAAATATCGATTACTTTTTTAGCAGTCAAACATAAGGCCACGGTTCTTGTTCGGGAATTGCATATCCAGCTGGTGGTGGTGTTGGTGGTGGTATTGGTGGTGGTGGTGGTGGTGGTAGTTGTTGGGGGTGTGCGAGGGGTTTCTGGTTGATTGCTTCCATTTCTGTTCTCTGTTAGTCACCGTTTTCTCATCTGATCTCTTCCATTCTGAAACTCTCTGTAGAGACACAAAAAAGTTCACGCAGGCACACAGGCACGGCTGTGTGACTAAGCTCACTTTACAAACCTGTTGTGTGTGTATATATATATATATATATATATAGGCGCAGGAGGTGTATATATATATATATATATATATAGGCGCAGGAGTGGCTGTGTGGTAAGTAGCTTGTTTACCAATCACATGGTTCCGGGTTCAGTCCCACTGCGTGGCACCTTGGGCAAGTGTCTTCTACTATGGCCTCGGGTCGACCAAAGCCTTGTGAGTGGATTTGGTAGACGGAAACTGAAAAGAAGCCTGTCGTATATATGTATATATATATATATATATGTGCGTGTGTGTGTTTGTATGTCTGTGTTTGTCCTCCTAGCATTGCTTGACAACCGATGCTGGTGTGTTTATGTCCCCGTTACTTAGCAGTTCGGCAAAAGAGACTGATAGCATAAGTACTGGGCTTACAAAAGAATAAGTCCCAGGGTCGAGTTGCTCGATTAAAGGCGGTGCTCCAGCATGGCCGCAGTCAAATGACTGAAACAAGTAAAAGAGTAAAAAGAGTATATATCATCATCATCTTTAGTCGAGCAAATCGAATCCAGGACTTATTCTTTGTAAGCCTAGTACTTATTCTATTGGCCTCTTTTGCTGAACCGCTAAGTTACGGTGACGTAAACACACCAGCATCAGTTGTCAAGTGATGTTGGGGGTACGAACACACACACACACACAAACATATACACACACATACACATATATATACATATATATACAACGGGCTTCTTTCAGTTTCCGTCTACCAAATCCACTCACAAGGCTTTGGTTGGTCCAAGGCTATAGTAGAAGACACTTGCCCAAGGTGCCATGCTGTGGGACTGAACCCGGAACTTTGTGGTTGGCAAACAAGCTACTTACCACACGGCCACTCCTATGCCTATAGGCCACTCCTCCGCCTACAATGTAAATAAACATTGCATTTGACAGATTAATCCGAAAGCTAAAGGGTTAAATCAATCCTTTCTCACCTTTAAATTTCTTGCTGTAATATCAATGCTACTACGAAACAGCTGTTGTCATTTTTGTTTTTATTGTTAAATACCAGGTCAGTGCGAATCGAACAGACTTATAATCAAAGGCATTTCCAGCTGTGACCATCCTGTCTTCTACTCAGACATCATAGTGTATCTAGGACTACATAAGCAAATGTGTGGATTGTTTTATTTTAAAGAAAAAAATTTTAAGATTGTGTCAGTAGGGTGAGGCGTGAGGGAGTTTTGGTATCTATTTCTAGCTAGGTGAGCTGCCACATAGAGGCTACTTTATATTGCTGCTGCTGCTGCTACTACTATTTACTACAGCTGTGAACCAAACCACTACCATGACCACCCCCACTACTACTACTGCTGCTGCAAACCAACCCACCACTACTGCTGTTACTACTACTACTGCTGCTGCTGTGACCCACCACCACTACTACTACTACTACTACTAGTCTGAAACCCACCACCATTACTACTACTACTACAGGTCTGAAACCCACCATCACCACTACTACTATTACTACTGTTGCTGCAGTGAATCAGCCTTCTGCTATTACTACTACTACCACTAGTACAGCAGCTTCTACTACTACTACTACTAGTACAGCTATGTCACCATTTTTCGGTGTATTTCAACCAGAAAAATGTTCACTTAAAGAGAATAACAAGCTACATAATGCAAAATTTTTACTTTTCAAAAATTCCAATTCTAAAGGGTCGAAACAAACCCGAGCTATACTGCTAGTTCTATAATAAATATATATAAAGCCATCAGCACACTCTGTTAAGTGGTGGGCATCAGGAAGGGCATCCATCCTTGGAAACCATGCTACAAGAGACAGTTGGAGTCTGGACATCTCTCGGGTAGCCAGCTTCATGTCGGACTGTCCAACCCATACAAGCATCGAAAATGGACATTAAATGATGATATACATAAATATATATATGATGGACTCACTTGTCAGTTTTGACATGTGAAGCTCCAATAACCGACACATTCTTCGTCAACCACAATGCTTATGTCAAACGTGTCATTCGCGCCTGCCAACAATTTGCAGAAAAGCCTGCAGATGTTGCCAGTACGAGTAAGGACTACGGGGTCAGTGCAGACAGTATATTTGCAGCTGTTTCTCTCCTTCGCCTCGTACCCCCTTAACCTGTGTTGGTCACGAGTTGAAGCGAGGTTTCTTACACCATTTTGACGTGGTGGTGATGACCTCCATTTTGTTCTTCTCAAGGCTGTTTGCTCAAAAGTGTTGCGAGCTACGTTGATTGTTGAGATGTCAATCTTCAGTTTGTCCTTATACCTGTGTGTATGTGTGCATACTTACATGCATATATATATATATATGTATATATATATGTATGTATATATATATGTATATATATATGTATGTATATATATATGTATGTATGTATATATATATGTGTGTATATATGTATGTATATATATATGTTTGTATATATATATGTATGTATATATATATGTATTTATATATATATATGCATATAGACATGTTTGTTGTGCAAGATTTTCTATGTGAAGTCGTGTGTTGAAACAGATATTGTTTTATTTCGGAATGGTCATTTTGCCAGTTTAGCCAATAAAAACACATATTTTATTATGTTTCCAATTTTTTAATTATTATTATTATATTATTATTATTATTATTACTACTAGTATTGTTGTTATACATACATACATACAAGCATATGTAATAATAATAATAATAATAATGATAATAATGATAATAATAATAATAATAATAATAATAGTAATAGTAATAATAATAATGATGATGATGATGATGATGATGATAATGATGATGATGATGATGATAATAATAATGATAATAATAAGTGGATGTAATCATATGAACAAAATAAGAATAAACAAAAACAAATTACATGAACGTATATAAACAGAAGTTTATATATATGTTAAAATCAAAATTGAATTTAATACAGAATTGAATTAAATTTCGTATTAAATTCAATTTTGATTTTAACATATTTTCTCCATTTTTATACTTGCTTATGGTATCTTCTTCATACCTATAACGAATTTTTTATTTTTTTCTCTCTTTTTGGATCCTTCAAAACGTTTGAATTGTTCTTTTTGAACACTTATTTTTTCTCACATGTATATATATACATATATATACATGTGACCACATGTATATATATATATATATATATATACATGTGACCACATGTTTATTGTTGGCGATTTTCTTTCACCGTCTTCCCTTCCTTGGACCTTTCCTTTTCCTATGTTTCTGACGAAGAGCTCCGCTCGAAGCGTTAAATCCTCCTCCTTTCTTTCCTTTCCCGAGCGTCCAATAACACTATACTTGTTCCACGTTCTTGCGTTGTTGTGTTTTCATGTTTGGATTAACTATATATATATTTATATATATATGTGGAGGCGCAATGGCCCAGTGGTTAGGGCAGCGGACTCGCAGTCGCAGGATCGCGGTTTCGATTCCCAGACCGGGCGTTGTGAGTGTTCCACCAACACACACATTGCACCCCATCACACATCACAATCCCTCTGCTGATGAGCCCTCAGATGACTTTTAAGACCCGCTGCTGACTGACAGGGTTTAAAACACAAGTGACATATATTTTACAAGTTTTTTTCTACATCTTTGCCCTTTGGAATCTGATTCCGAAAGAATGTTTTTGTGAACTAAGCATATGTCTTTTAAGTCCAGATATTGTCTTACAAGTTTTGTGACATATGACACGAGTCGTAAGAGGTGGTTTGGGGGAGGGGTTTCACCATCGTTTTCTATCTGGGTATTGTCATTTAAATGCCTATGGAACAAAATTATGTAATGACCTTCATTAGCTTGCAGCCGTTTCTGTGCCCAAATTAGGTTAGACATTGTCATTTTTAGCCAGGTGCTGGCTGGTGCACTAGCGGAATCGTTAGCATATCAGACAAAATGCTTAGCAGTATTTTTTTGCAGCTTTACATTCTGAAGTCAAAAATTCCTTTTGGGGTCGATAAAATAAGTACCAGTTGAGTACTGGGGTCAATATAATTGACTTCCTCGTTCCCTTAAAATTGCTGGCCCTGTGCTAAGAATTAGAATTTTTTATTGTCCTACAAGGTACTAGGTGACCCTGTTGGTGCCACATAAAAGCAGTGGTGCTGGTGCCATGTGAAAAGCATTAAGAAGGGCATTCAGTTGTAGAAACAAAGTCAAAAAAGGGATTTTTCCTGGTATGGCTCCCAGGTTTGCCAGCTCCTGTCAAACCATGCAACCCATGCCAGCTTGGAAAGCAGATTTCAAATTATGATATTGATGATGATGATGGTTGCAGGAGATAGAAGAATCCGGACAGAGTGGGTAACAAAGCATGCCTTGGTATATTTTGTTTCATTTTTACTTTCTGAGTTCAAATCCTGTTGAAGTCAACTTCGCCTTTCATCCCACTGGGGTCGATAAAAATAAAACTACCAACCAAGTACTGGAGCTGATGGGATTAACTAAATCCTTTCCCCCCTTAAATTCCTAGCCTTGTAACCAAAGTTTTGAAACCTTTAAGACAGCAATTTTGCTGGAATCATTAAGCGAAGTGCCATTGTGTTCTTTGAAGCCTGAGTACAATGTACTTGGTTGAACTTTGAATTTCAAACTCCTAGGATTGATAAAACAAAGTACCATTGAAATACCGGATGGTTGATATAATCAACATTAGCCTTTAGTCTCTGCTAAAATTCTTGTCTGTCAGAAAATGAAATGATTCAATTTTGGTTGTTTTCTACAAAAGGGTTTTAAGGTGCAGGAATGGCTGTGTGGTGTAAGTAGCTTGCTTACCAACCACATGGTTCCGGGTTCAGTCCCACTGCGTGGCACTTTGGGCAACTGTCTTCTACTATAGCCTTGGGCCGACCAAAGCCTTGTTAGTGGATTTGGTAGACGGAAACTGAAAGAAGCCTGTCGTATATATATATATATGTGTGTGTGTTTGTGTGTCTGTGTTTGTCCCCCCAACATCCCTTGACAACCGATGCTGGTGTGTTTACGTCCCCGTAACTTAGTGGTTTGGCAAAAGAGACCGATAGAATAAATACTAGGCTCTTATACAAAGAATAAGTCCTGGGGTCGATTTGCTCGATTAAAGGCGGTGCTCCAGCATGGCCGCAGTCAAATGACTGAAACAAGTAAAAGAGTAAAAGAGAGAATGCAAAGATTTCATGCTGGAGTTTCTGTGTGATTCTTGTTTTTCCTTAGTCTCACTTCAAGACGGCTCCGAATGATAGATCTTAGCACTTTTTAACTTTTAAACGTTCAGATTACTCTGGTAACAGAGAGCCAGGCCTCCTGTAGGAATTTCAACCGTGTTTCGTGGTCTGCTACCACAACAGCTCCTTTATAGCATCCAGTTAGCTCAAGTCATCATTAGGAAGAACCATGTCTGGTTTTGGCCCCTACTCCTCTACTGTTTTGACATGGCGGAGGCCCCACCTTTTGGAGGTGTCTTCAGCTCTGGTGTTGGGTGCGTGTCTTCTTTCTTCTGTTCCCTGGCCTCTTCGATGTAGCGTCAATGAGTGTCAGCGGGTGACTGACTGTCCTGTCAAATTTTTCCCTTTAAATACTTGCTGCTAGGCTCCAGCAAGCAGCCTCAGCAAGTTGTCACATGACACTGTCTCAACTTTAACTGGCCAATGAAGGCGAGTAGTCTTAGCCCATGCATTCTCTAAACGATACCATCACCTGTCAATCAGTGAAGCTAATTCAGTGTCAGCTTGTCTCACCTAGTGATGTTATTTCCCGTCGGCGTGTTTATGACTTTCAAGCCATTTTTGGTCTTCCCTCTTCAGCCATATATAGAAGCTGGCTTTTTCGACCACCTCCTTTACTCTCCTTATTAGTTTTCTCATCTCCGAGCTAGAAAAAAACAAATCTTCTTTTGAATAATGTCGTCATTTTTCTTTCAATGAAGCCTCTAGCCCCCACAGCCAGGTGGAGGCTAGGGGCTTCATTATCTTACATATAAAAATCTCCCTGTATCATGTCTTACATACAAAAATCTCCCTGTATCATGTCTTACATATAAAAATCTCCCTGTATCATGTCTTACATATAAAAATCTCCCTGTATCATGTCTTACATATAAAAATCTCCCTGTATCATGTCTTACATATAAAAATCTCCCTGTGCGTTCCACCCCATTTCTCTCACCGCCAACGCTTACGTAAGCAAAAATTAGACAAAAATAGTGACATACAAATCTACTTAAAAGCCATCGACTGCTCGGTGGACCATGAATACATCAAATTTGAAATATTCGTAGAAAATACTGCTGTGCCGTAGAACACTCCTTGGTGGCCCACCTGTTGCCAACCCATATTGTATATGGCATATATTGAGTACAAAGAGCATGTTTATTTGAGTTGTGCTGTTGAACTGAGAGTACTTTGGATAGGTTGTGACCCGGGTGGTACATTTATCTTGTCATGTGTGTAATATTTTGAGCTTTCATATGGCTTTTTGCTTTCATTCATTTCTGTTTTAATAATACGTTCTTTTATTACCTCCGCCTTAGCGTAGGCAGAGGTATTGTTTTTAGTTGTATTTGTTTGTTTGTCCGTGGACAAGATATCTCAAGAACTGCAGGATGGATTCAGATGAAACTTTCAGGGATGTTCGGCCTCATGACTGGCATGACCTAATTAGATTTTGGGATTGATCTGGTACCGGACAAGGATTCTGGATTATTTTTCCTGTTTTTTTTTACTTAATTTTTGAGAGCAGTTGTTTGCGAGAGTAGTCAAGTTTATTTCAGATATTCTCATTTTAAAAACCATCTCTGGCTAATTGTTGAGAGGACATTGGTGTTGCCTTGGCAGAGGTTTGCGCTCTCTGAGTGCTCCTTACTATTACTATTATTATTATTATTTAAGGCAGCGAGCTGGCAGGATCATTAGCATGCCGGGTGAAATGCTTAGCGGTATTTCATCCGTTTTCATGTTCTGAGTTCAAATTCTGCCGAGGTTGACTTTGCCTTTCATCCTTACCGGGATCAATAAAATTAGTACCAGTTATGCACTGGGGTCGATGTAATCGACTTGTCTCCTTCCACCAAATTTCAGGCCTTGTGCCTGTAATAGAAAGCATTATTATTATTATGCCAGTGAACTGGCAGAATCATTAGCATGCTCCGAAAGGATGAAAAGCAAAGTTGACCTCAGTGGAATTTGAACTTGGAGCATAAAGACAGATGAAAAGTTCCTGGCTTTGCATAAGAGAAATTACAGGAGGGTCAGTTAATTATGATTTTACTCAACATATTCCCCTCTCAGATTCACATGCTTATTGCAGCAGTCTTTCAGTTTTCCTAAGCCCTGTAAAAGAACTCAGATGGTTCGGCCTCCAACCAGGCCTTTCATGACACCCTTAAAGCCAGGAACACTACAGTATCCCTTGTGCGTGTGTGAGTGTGTGTATTCTAAATGAAATCTGGATTTACTTGTCATACATGAAGTATTACCTGGGATATTTCTTTTACTTATTGGTGTCTAATTGTTGAATATAATTAACCAAATTTATTTAACCCTGATATAGATATCTGCCGAGATTTTTTAATCTTTTTCACTTCAAAATAAAAAAGATTTTTTTTGTGGCAGTTGCCAGTACCACCTGACTGGCCCTCATGCCGGTGGCATGTAAAAGCGCTCGGAATGGTTAGCTCTCGGAATGGTTAGCATTAGGAAGGGCATCCAGCTGTAGAAACTCTGCCAGATCAAGATTGGAGCCTGGTGCAGCCATCTGGTTCGCCTCAGTCAAATTGTCCAACCCATGCCAGCATGGAAAGCAGATGTTAAACGATGATGATGACCTCTTTCAGTTTCTGTCTACCAAATCCACTCACAAGGCTTTGGTCGGCCCGAAACTATAGCAGAAGACACTTGCCCAAGGTACCATGCAGTGGATCAGAACCTAGGACCTCATGGTTGGGAAGCAAGCTTCTTACCGCACAGTCACAAACAAACCGAAAACTGGATAGTTGTCGCATATCTGGGAAGCCTTTGGTCATAGGCCAACCAGATCAAAGGCGACCTGGTGCTAAATAACAACAACAACAATCAGCAGATAGGAGAAGGCACTTTACCGTTTCTGTCACTCCATTGTCTGACATGTTATCACAGACACACACTAGTATTTAGTCTTTACTATTCAATCAGGTAATTACAAATGGACTATTAACCTCACCTGATGATTTCAGGTGTCTTCTTTCTTTTCTCTCCTTTTCTTCCTTTTCTTTGCTCTTTTTTTTTTTCTTTTTTCATTATGTTACTGACCTACAAAAATAGTTTCCAATTATCAGAAATATTGGAATTATCAAAAAGTACTAATTAGAAGAAGTGTAATTTTGTGTAGACTTTTAACGATGGGTGATTTCTTTTTTTGTTTCGTTTTTTTTTCTCCCTATCTTATTCTTTTTCTTAGCGCCACCTACATCCACCCCCCCCACTATCACATACATCCACTCCACCACTATCAGACACATATAGTCTTATACACACACACACACGCACGCACACACACAGTTGTCTACACAAATACACATCTTACAGTCATTTATGTACTTACAATCCTCCACTCACCATAATTGTCTTACACTCACTGACTACGCTCACACTCAGACCTGCACTCACTCATCACACTGAAGTTCAGTTGTTACTGACTCTCCAGACCTGTACTCAGCCCTACATCCACCCTCCAGACACACACACTATGTAACCCCAGTACTCCAGACTCACAGTCTATCCTGCACTCACACACCACACACTCTGTTCTCAGACCTTCTCATACTCTAGACTTGCACTCAGCTATGCACTCACTCTCCAGAGCTGCACTCAACTATACACTCACTCTCCAGACCTGCACTCTGCCATACAATCACTCTCTAGACCTGCACTCTGTTATACACTCAGTCTCCAGACCCACACTCTCTTATACACTCACTCTCCAAACCTGCACTCTCTTATATACTCACTCTCCAGACTCGCACACAGCTATATATACACTCACTCTCCAGAGCTACATTCAACTATACACTCTTCTCTCCATACCTGCACTCAACTATACACTCTTCTCTCCAGAACTGCACTCAGCTATACACTCATACTTCAGACCTGCACTCATATACTTGCTCTCCTGATCTGCACTCAGGCATGACCCGCAACCATCCAGACTCAGTTTCTCACAAACAATTAATGAGAAATAACTCAAATTACCAAAGTCACTTTCTCTAATTAGTCAGCCTTCATTTGAAACAAGGATGTAATGAGACGGCCTACATGTCTCACTCAAAATTCATTAATATATATATCTCCCCTTCCTCGCTCTCCTGTGTGATCCCTCTGTCCGGCATTCACCATGATAGATCGCTAGCCACTAAGCCTTTTTTTATTTTCTCACTCTGTTTATTTCTGTGTTTCTTTCTGATGAAGAGCATAGGCTCAAAACATAAAAGACTTTCTCACTTCCCGAGTGTTAAACCAATACATCTGTTTGTTGTTTACACACCCGTCTTTGTCTTTTTTTTTTTGCAAATTCTCACTATATATATATGGCACATGGCCTAGTTGTTAGGATGTTGCACACAACATGGCAAGATTAGGGTTTCAATTCCTGGACTGGGCAGTGAGCTCTGTTCTTGAGCAAATCACTTCATCTCCTGTTTTTCTACGCTCACCTTGACACCTGACATGTGATACATCGTGCACCTGTCCAAGCAACATCGATTTGATGGACAGGTGTGCGCTAATGCATAGCATGTTTGATCATTATAAACAAATCCTTTGTGCAGGGTGTTCAGTAAAAAAAAACTGATCATTGTCTTTGCTGGGAGAGTCCATTGTGTGTGTGTGGGTGTATAGGCATGGCTGTGTGGTAAGAAGTTTGCTTCTCAACCACATGGTTTTGGGTTCAGTCCCACTGTGTGGCACCTTGGGCAAGTGTCTTTAGTCTCAGACCAATCAAAGCCTTATGAGTGGACTTGATTGATGGAAATTGAAAGAAGCATGTTGTACGTGCTGTTGGCGATTCCTTTTCCTTCTTTGGACTTTACCCTTTCTCCTTTCCGACAGAGAGCTATGCTCAAAACGTCAAAAACTCTTTCTTTCAACTGAACGTCAGACAAGTACATTCCTTGCACACGTCATATAAAACTTCTTTTACTCTTAGCATTTTTGAGAAAGACTTATATTTAGGAAGTTATTTCACATTAAAGTTGTCGTATTTCAGTAATTTCAACCAATCAATGACGTGTATTCAGCTGAACAAAATTACTGCCGTTGTATGTCAAGAACATCTATCGTCAGTGTATTTTTCGTTTGTCACTGTAATTGTTGATTTTATTGCTCATTTATTTAAATTGATTATATATTTCTAAAGCCTGGTATGTATACCATCAGACTCTTTTGCTGAGCCACCAAGTTACAAGGTGTAAAGACACCAACATTGGTTGTCAAGCAGTGGTGGAGGCCAAACCCACACACAGACACACACACGAAGCAAAGCAGGCCTTGTTGTCCCCTCAAGAAAACATGTACTAAATGATCCACAAGCACTCAGGGACACTGAGTCCTCAACCTGTTCTGTTTACCAAAAGGTTTGCAAGGCACCTGCATGCCCTAAGACACTTTTCTGTCCATAGAACATGTCTAATGCTTAATTTTACTAAACCTCATTTGTCACACACACACACACCACACACACACACATATATATATATATATATAAGGCTCGAAACGTAAAAGACTTGTTTTATTTATATTCCTGAGCGCCATACTAATACAATTGTTTGTTTGTACTCCACCTGCCTTCGTCTTTTGTTTATTTTCCTAAACCTTCCCGTTATATATATACATACATATATATATAAATGAAAGACATGTATATGCATGTGTGTGTATATTTGTTTGTCTTCTCACGCTGCTTGACAACCAGTGTTGATTTATATCCCTGTGACCTAGTGGTTTGGCAACGGAGATCAATAGAAATAGAACCAGGCTTTTTTTTTAAAAAAAAAAGAAAAGAAAAGAAAAGAAAAGGAAAAGAAGTACTGGAGTCAGTTTGCTCGATTGAGCTCGTCAAGGCACTGCTCCAGAATGGGCTTAGTTCATTAACGAACAAAAATATGAAAGATGTAGGAAGTGAGAAGTTAACGAGCTTTTCTCAATTAATTTGTGGAATTCAGACCGTAGAGACTTGCCCCTTTTGGTTTTGGAAGGAGGGGAATTTAATTAAAAAAAATTTATTTTGAAAGAAATGTTATCCTCTGAACCCGGAACCATGTGGTTGGTAAGCAAGCTACTTACCACACAGCCACTCCAGTGCCAATGGATTGAGTATTCTTTTTTTTTTTTTTTTTCTGACAGTCAACACTAAACAATATATGTTTAGGCGGCGAGCTGGCAGAAACGTTAGCAAGCCGGGTGAAATGCTTAGTGGTATTTCGTCTGCCGTTACGTTTTGAGTTCAAATTCCGCTGAGGTCGACTTTGCCTTTCATCCTTTCGGAGTCGATTAAATAAGTACCAGTTACGCACTGGAGTCGATGTAATCAACTTAATCCCTTTGTTTGTCCCCTTTATGTTTAGCCCCTTGTGGGTAGTAAAAACTTAATCCGTTTGTCTGTCCTTGTTTGTCCCCTCAGTGTTTGGCCCCTTATGGGTAGTAAAGAAATAGGTATTTCGTCTTTCGTTGTGATCTGAGTTCAAATTCCGCCGAGTCAACTTTGCCTTTCACCTTTTCGGGGTCGATTAAATAAGTACCAGTTACGCACTGGGATTGATGTAATCGACTTAATCCGTTTGTCTGTCCTTGTTTGTCCTCTCTATGTTTAGCCCCTTGTGGGTAGTAAAGAAATAAATATATGTTTACCTATCCCTCCATCCGCCTCTCATCCTGATCATCTTCCTCATCATTTAACATCCGTTTTCCGTGTTGGCATGGATTGGACAGTTCGACAGCATCTGGCAGGTCTCAGAAGATTGTATCGAGCCCTGCTGTCAGCTTTGGCATGGTTTCTACAGCCAGATGCCCTTCCTAACCCCAACCACTTTACAGAGTGTACTGGGGATGTTTTTTTGTGTGGCACCAGCACCAGTGAGGTCCCCGAATAACCTACAAGACACAACCCCTCAACTGAGTGGTGTTCACAGATAAGTGGGTTGAGGGTTTGAGATGATCTGATGAAACCCAGGGCTGCATTGGGCTCCATCACTTACTCTCATAGTCATATATACATCTCTCTCTCTCTTTCTCTCTGTCTCTGTCTCTTTCTTTTTCTCCCTCTCTCTCTTTCTCTCTGTCTCTTTCTCTCTCTATTTTTCTCCCTCTCTCTCTTTCTCTCACTCTTTCTCTTTCTCACCCTCTTTCTCTCTTTCTCTTTCTCACCCTCTTTCTCTCTTTCTCTTTCTCACCCTCTTTCTCTCTTTCTCTTCTCACCCTCTTTCTCTCTCTTTGTCTCTCTCTTTTCTCCTACTCTCTCTTTTTCTCCCACCTATCTCTCACACTCACACACTCTTTCTCTGTCTGTCTGTCTCTCTCTCTCACACACACACACTCTCTCTCTTTCTCTCTCTCACTCACACAGTCTCGTATATCATGCCCATACACACACTGTATTACTACATCACTCTCACTCCCTGTCCTACATACACCACTCACTCACCCTCACCCCCACTCTCTTCCTCCCACCTGCACACTGTCCCACATATGTCACTCACCCTCACAGTCTGAACACTGCACTTTTCACCCACCCACCCAGCCACACACGCATGCATTCTGATAGATAACACACACACACACGCATGCACTCGCACAGTTTAACATACATCACTCTCCCCTCACCTAGTCCTACATCACTCACTCATCCACACGCCCACTCATTCTCACACAAACATCTCCACTCTATATCACTCACTCACCCACATGCTCTGTCTCTCATCACTCACTCACTCACTCACTCACTCACTCAATCACACTCTCACACTCATTCATTCACTTATGCACTCACTCACTCACTCATTCACTTACTCACTCACATGCTCACTCACTCACTCACTCACTCACACTCATTCACTCACTCACTCACACACACACTCACACACACTCACTCACTCACTCACTCACACACACACTCACTCACTCACTCACTCACTCACACACACACTCACTCACTCACTCACTCACTCACACACTCACTCACTCACTCACACACACACACTCGTTCACACTCACTCACTCACTCACTCACTCACTCATTCACTTATACTCTATCCTACGTTTTCAAAACTTAATTATTACAAATTTAACAGAATCTTAGTTCTAAGATTCTACTTTGCCCCCCCCCCCCAATATATCATTGCTAATCACAAATAACCCCATAGCACAGACACTCACAGCTCCACTCCTGCTCACACTCATAATACCCACCTGTTTGCGTGCGTGAGTGTGAGTGTGAGTGAAGTGTCCTGTAGAACAGATTGCCTTTCTCCTATTTAGGTTAATGAACCAGGCTTCTTAGCCTGTCCTGATTGGACATGTTAATTACATACATTGATGAATTTAGTCGTTAGCCAGCTGGAGAGGAAGTGAGCGAGTGGCGGTGAGAGTAGGAGCAGTGGGGGGGGGGTGTGGTGGGGGGTTGGGGGGTCGGGGTGGCGAATTTACTAAGCATCTGTTACCCAACTCGTCATCCACCAACCACAGAAAAAAAGAATAGAAACGGCATTGCTAAAAATATCAACAAATGGCATCGATGTTTTATTTTGCCTTTGTCGGACGACGACCACAAAAACAGTCCAATCGGAAAAACAAACAAACAACAAAACCAAAAAAAAAACAACAAAAAAAATCGTTAACAAAAAAAACAACAACAAAAAAAATCGTTAATAAAAAAAACAAAAAAAAAACAACAAAAAAATCGTTAACAAAAAAAACAACAACAAAAAAAATCGTTAATAAAAAAAACAAAAAAAAAACAATCGTTAACAACAAATATAAAAGGAAAGAAAAAAAAGATTCGTTTTACAAAAGATCTGAACATGGAGAAGAAGTGGGATAGATTAGGGGTGGAGTTTGGAGTGGTGGGGTGGAAAAGCATTTAATCAATTAATCCATAAATAGCATGAAATATAATTTATTACTATTATTATTATTATTATTATTGTTATTATTATTATTAAAATGCTTGGCAGTATTTCGCCTGTCTTTACATTTTGAGTTCAAATTCTGCCGGGGTCGACTTTGCCGTTTATCCTTTCGGGGTCGATAAAATAAGTACTAGTAACACACTGGGGGTTAATGTAATCGACTTCCCCACTCTCCTTAGATTGCTGGTCTTGTGTCGAAATTTACGTTCCTGAGTTAAAATCCTGCTGAGGTCAACTTTCCCTTTCATCCCTTTGGGGTCAATAAAATAAGTACCAGAGATGTAATCGATTTAGTTCCCCGACCCCATATGCTGGCCTTGTACCGAAATTTGAAACTGTTATCGAGTTCAAATCCTGCTGAGGTCAACTTTGCCCTTCATCCCTTTGGGGTCAATAAAATAAGTATCAGAGATGTCATCGACTTAGTCCCCCACCACCCCAATTGCTGGCCTTGTGCCAAAATTTGAAACTGTTATCGAGTTCAAATTCTGCTGAGGTCAACTTTGCTTTTCATCTTTTGGGGTCGATGTAGTAAGTTTAATCCCATCCCTCAAAATTTCAGGCCTTGTACCCTTAGTAAAAAGGATTATTATTATTTTTCGTTTTGGGATTTGGTTTGCAAGATTCTTTATGTGAGTTTGTGTGTTGAAGCATATTCTGTTGTGTCTGGGGAGAGTCATTCTCTTTTAGTGCCTTATTATTTAACACACTCATCGGTAAAATTTCCACTTATTTCTCATTTTTATTTTCTTAAAATTTTCGTTGCGTCTTGCAACCTTTTCAATAGTCTTTTCAAGAGTCAAGACTATTGAAAAGGTTGCAAGATGCAACGAAAATTTTAGGAGAATAAAGATAAGAAATAAGTGGAAATTTTACCGATGAATGTGGCAAAAACGTTAGCATGCCGGGCGAAATGCGTAGCTGTATTTCGTCTGCCGTTACGTTCTGAGTTCAAATTCCGCCGAGGTCGACTTAACCTTTCATCCTTTCGGGGTTGATTAAATAAGTACCAGTTATGCACTGGGGTCGATATAATCGACTTAATCCGTTTGTCTGTCCTTGTTTGTCCCTTCTGTCCTTGTGGGTAGTAAAGAAATTCTTGCATTTTGATGCCACCAAGATGTTACACCCTTTCATGTCTGGTCTGGCAGCAGCTGCTCATCATGGCCATTAGCCACATGCTGCTGCTAATAATAATAATAATAATAATGAGTTATTTCTTTATTGCTCTCAGGTTAAATATAGAGGGGACAAACAAGGACAGATAAATGGATTAAGTTGATTACATCGACCCCAGTGCATAACTGGTACTTGTTTAATGGACCCCGAAAGGATGAAAGGCAAAGTCGACCTCGGCGGAATTTGAACTCAGAATGTAACGGCAGATGAAAAACAACTAGGTAGTTTGCCTGGCGTGCTAATGATTCTGCCAGCTCACTGCCTTAATAATAATAATGATAATAATAATAATAATAATAATAAATGCCCTGATGCAGTCCCAGGCAGTGGCTCACATGGCTTCTGATCTTAACTGATTGGAAGTGTTATCATGTACATTGTTTTGTCTTGGTATAAAAGATGGGCCACAGCAAATATTCTGCTCAATACCACAGATTTGCTTGTCAGTTGTTTGACCGTAACCAGTTGAGCATGTCCCTTAGTGGCTGACGATATGTGCATCTCTGATCACGAGCAGAAGTAGTGGGGGAGCATCATAGCCATGTGCTGAGAGGGATTCTTTGGGGTTTGGATAAATCACCTCTGGAAACATGGGTGTTTCATTCAACATCCTTAAACAACCCTTATTCAGGGACCTTTTGAGCGGGATGGGTTACTCGATCTGAAGAAAATTCTAGCTGGGCCCCACCTGCAAGGTCATGTGCTGTTTATCTTGATATGAGATCACCATGTTGCACACATATATCATTGTTAATCATAAATAACACCCATTGTGAAATGTCCAACTTGCAGCTATTTAAGGTTTATGGGCAAGACTTGGAACAGCTTGTATAAAACAAAACAACAACACAAATAATAATGATAATAATAATAATAATGATAACAATAATAATAATCATCATCATCATCATCACCATCGTTTAACATCCACTTTCCATGCTAGCATGGGTTGGATGATTTGACTGAGGGCTGGCAACCAGATGGCTGCACCAGGTTCCTATCTGATCTGGCAGAGTTTCTACGGCTGGATGCCCTTCCTAACGCCAACCACTCCGAGAGTGTAGTGGGTGCTTTTACATGCCATTGGCACGAGGGCCAGTCTGGCGGTACTGGCAACGGCTACGCTTATCTTGATATAAGATCACCACTTTTCTACTATAGGCACAAGGCCTGAAATTTGAGGGAGGAGTTAGTGAATTACATTGAGCCCCCAGTGCATAACTGGTGCTCATTTTATCAACCCCAAAAGGATGAAAGACAAAGTTGACCCTGACAGACTTTGAACCCAGATTGTAAAGATGGGCGAAATGCCGCTAAGCATTTTGTTTGGCATGCTAATGATTCTGCCAGGTGGCCACCTTACATATATTGCTTTCAAATTTTGGCACAAGGCTAGCAATTTTGGGGTAGAAGGGCAAGTTGATTACATCAACCCCTGTGTTTAACCGGTACTTATTTTATCGACCCTGAAAGGATGAAAGATAAAGCATTGACTTTGGTGGGATTTGAGCTCAGATCATAGAGTTGGGTGAAATACCACTAAGCATCTTACCCAGTGTGCTAATGATTCTGCCAGCTCACCACCCAAAATATTTGGATTAAATTAACCCCGGTACTTGACTGATACAGGCATCTCCTCCTGCTTTGTGGTAGCATTCCTGAAAATCTTGTAATGAGGAAATCCATAATGCGAAATCCATTTTCTGTTATGGATTTCCATTCTACAAAGAAGTCAATGAAGATGGAACACTTGGGAGAGTAAGTTTCATGTCAGGGAATTCTATAACAAGGCAAGACATTTTTCTTTGGAAACTCAGCTCTTTCATAATACGAGGGATGGTTTGTGCAGCATTTTGTCGACCGTCCCCCCTCCCCCCTCCCCCTGCTCTTTCTTAAAAGGTCGAAGAGAATTTTATGTTCAAATTCCTGATGGGATTTCAAATCAAAGCATAAAGTGATCCCCTTCTCCCCTTCCTCTTCTTCTTTCCCTCACCCCTTTCACTGTGGAACCAAAGATTGGATAAGGTGGGTGGGTGGTTGGGTGGGTAAGTTTGTGAGACTGCAAAAGGGGAGAAGGAGATGGAGGGGAGAGGAAGGAATGTAGTGAGTGGACAGAAATAGAGGGAGGGAGTGTTGGGGGTGGGGATATGTTGCGTGTAAGAGATTCAATGGGGACATTGTTCGTGGGTAGATTCAGGAGGGTGTGAAAGGAGAGGAATACAAGGACAGTTATTGCCCACAAGGGATTAAACATAGAGGGGACAAACAAGGACAGATAAAGGGATTAAGTCGATTATATCGACCTCAGTGCGTAACTGGTACTTATTTAATCGACCCCGAAAGGATGAAAGGCAAAGTCGACCTTGCCGGAATTTGAACTCAGAACGTAACGGCAGACGAAATACCTATTTCTTTACTACCCACAAGGGGCTAAACATAGAGGGGACAAACAAGGACAGACAAAGGGATTAAGTCGATTACATTGACCCCAGTGTGTAACTGGTACTTAATTTATCGACCTTGAAAGGATGAAAGGCAAAGTTGACCTCGGCAGAATTTGAACTCAGAACATAACGACAGACAAAATACCGCTGAGCATTTCACCCGGCGTGCTAATGTTTCTACCAGTTCACTGCCTTGTTAACAATTCTGCCATCTTGTCACCCCCTCCCCGCCCACCTGGAATAATAACAATAAATGGAAACAATAATAGAACAAAAGAAACAAAACTCTACAAAAAAAAAACGCCTTTATCCCCCCCCCCCCTCTGCCCAGCCCAGCCCAATGTTCTTGTCTTTAAATTTATCGAGATTGTATTTTGTTGATTTCAAAAGAAAAGAAATACATCGGCTCCGCTGGACCAAACCCCATGTATTTTGGCAACGGCGCTTCGTCTAATTTCCTGTTGTTCTTGTTGGACAACTTTGGCTTCGGAAATAAAATCTTAGAACATTCTGCTGAGCAATTGTACAAAGTGTATTTTTAAATGCAAAGTTTCGGCTAATTTAGGTTCACCTTACTCTTCTCTTCTTCTTACTCTTCACTGCTTCATCCTCATCTTCTCTTCTTCCTCATATTCTTCTTCTTCATCTTCTCTTCTTCTTCATCTTCTCTTCTTCCTCATCTTCTCTTTTTCCTCATCTTCTCTTCTTCCTCATCTTCTCTTCTTCCTCATCTTCTCTTCTCCCTCCTCATCTTCTCTTCTTCTTTCTCATCTTCTCTTCTTCTTTCTCATCTTCTCTTCTTCTTTCTCATCTTCTCTTCTTCCTCCTCATCTTCTCTTCTTCCTCCTCATCTCTTCTTCCTCCTCATCTCTTCTTCCTCCTCATCTCTTCTTCCTCCTCATCTCTTCTTCCTCATCTTCTCTTCCTCCTCATCTTCTCTTCCCCTTCCACATCTTCTCTTCTTTCTCCTCCTCTTCCTCCTCCTGCTCTACATCCCTTACCCTCCCTTATTCCTCTACTCACTCCTCCTACCCACCCCTCCCTCGCTTACCTTCCCATCTTCTCCCCCATTTGTAAAAGCAAACAGGTTCCATATTCAGCCAGCAATCTTTCGTCATATCTTGGTTCAATGGGTCAGTTATTTTGGTCATCTAAACAAGTCCGAGTAAGTCATTACTGCCATGGATACAAATGGACAGGTGTAAGCTCGACTTAAAGTAAACGGCTTTGCACCTTTAACTCTCTTCCTTCTCCTTCCAGACTTCATATTTTTCTTGTGTTGTCTTTCACTGCGAACTGCTCGGGATTAAGAAACCAAATGCCAGCAATGGCGAGCTGACAGAATTGTTAACCTCTTCATTATCAACTGGCTGAAACCGGTTCTGGCTCTGAGTACAAATGTCTTGTTTTCATAAGTATTGAATTAAAATCTTCCACCAAACCTAAGTCATAATTTATGTTCCTAACACTAGCTGAATGATAACTAAGTTATTTTACTAAGTTCTTTGTTATATTTAAAATTAATTGAAAGAAACACAGCATCTCAACAGAAATATGGTAACAAAAGGGTTAAAATATATAATAGAGAAACAATTCTTAACCCTTTTGATACCAACCCGGCTGAAACCGGCTCTGGTAACCAAGTTTACTAAATTCTTTGTTTTATTTAAAATTAATTAAAAGAAACACAGAGCATCTCAACAGAAATATGGTAACAAAAGGGTTAATGCATCAGACAAAGTACTTCGCAGCATTTCGTCTGTCTTTATGTTCTGAGTTCACATTCTACCAAGGTCGACTTCTCCTTTCATCCTTTTGGGGTCGATAAATTAAGTACCAGTTGCGTGTTAGGATCAATCTAAT